>NW_004949108.1:3292195-3340529 GCF_000317375.1 Microtus ochrogaster | reverse complement strand
GAAGCCATGGCCACTGGATGGAGAAGCCATGGCCACTGGGGATGGGGAGGCCATGACCACTAGGGATGGAAAGTCACTTTTCTCTAGCTTAGTCAATCTTCACACATGTCCTCATTCCAAAGTCCAGAGTCCCGTGTCTCCAAGGCAATCGCCTTACATTAATATAGACCCCCTGCAGGGCTGTAACCAAATCACAGGATGAGGTTTTCCATCTGATGTCCAGCCAGTGGCTCTGCTGCTGGAGGAGGCATGGCCCCTTCCAGCCCAGACCTAGGAGCTCTGGGTCCACATGGCACCTGAACTAGATCTCTGAATCCCAGAACACATCTTTTCCTTCCATCATCTTGTCCCTTAAAGCCAAACAAACACCATCCTATTTTTTTTTTTTTTTGGCTTTGCAGATCGTCTAGAAGGTCCGTAGTCAGAGCTGCAGCTCTCTGATTAGTTGCATTTAACTAGGAGTGCCCAGAGGTGAGATTTCACACATCCCTATGTGTGAAAACATGGTGGTCCATGCCTCCACCAGTGTTCATTACTACACGGACGGTGGAGTCAGAAGTATCTTGACTCCATTAGACAACCCACTCCAGAAACTTTCCTGCCTTGGAGGAGGACTGGGGGCAGGGTGGTGGTGGGGGAGAGGCATTAAACCTCCAGTCACCTTCTCATAGAGCTATGATGTTCATTCTGGTAGCTGATGGGATTGTCTTTTTTTTCTTTCTATTTTTTTTTTTTTTTTTTTTGTATTTTGGTTCAGAGATTTGAAGGGGTAGTTGCTATAGGAGTTCAGGACCAGGGGTCATGGGCTTAGAGTTTGGATCAGGAGTCATGTGCTTAAGACAGAGGAGACCTGAGCATAATCTGGGATCCCCAGGAGGCAGAGGCCAGGGATCAAAGCCTGGCTGCACTGCTGGTGACCTCAGGTGGGATGCCAATGTCACCAACAGGATGACAATCACACACTCCTTTCCTGGAGTACACAGAGTCACAGAAATGAACAAGGCACATCCTTCCCCGAACCCCTCTCTCAGGCACCTCTGAGCAAGCCCTGTTCACTAGACTAATCAGAGCTGAGTGAGGAGGGAGCCGACAGCAGCCCTAGGGGCTGGGAGGAAGGGCTCCCACAGGGCAGTTGCCATCAACTCTGGCTTCCCACACTGGCCCTGAGCCATTGAGTCATCAGTAAGCCCTGCTGTGGGCACAGGCTGGACTCGGGCCTAAGGATGAAGGTGGGAAAATGTGCACAATGGGAAATCTTCCAGGGGAGTTGGAGTCATTGATTACATCATGTTCATTAAAGGTGTATTTTACACATGGTGGTGCATGCATGTGATCCCAGGGCTGGGAGGCTGTGGTGGTACATACATGCGGTCCCGGGGCTGGGAGGCTGTGGTGGTGCATGCATGCGATCCCGGGGCTGGGAGGCTGTGGGGGTGCATGCATGCCGTCCTGGGGCTGGAAGGCTATGGTGGTGCATGCCTATAATCCCTGCACCTGGGAAGCAGAACTCTGAGTCTTGGGCTATGGGCTACATAGCAAGTTCCAGGTTAGTCAGGCAATGGAAAAGGATGGAGTGAAGGAGTCGCACGGAGTAACAGGAGCTGACATCTTGTGAATCAGACATATAAAATTCAATCCCTTTAGTTTAAAACACATTCAATGATACAATTAAAACAAGTAAAATTGATTTCATAAAACAAAATATAAAATAGTGTTATATGACCCGTATCCCGTAGCTTAGAAAACCAGCTATTTTGTTCACATACTTCATTAGAATATTTTTACCTAAGTATACAGCTAACATTCCTACTCATACAAATGACCTATTCTAGTTCCCTGAACCTAAAGAGACCCGCAATTGTATTTCTGTTACAGGATTTGTTATAAAATTACATTGCAAAGTTTCTTCTTAAATATTTAAGTGTGTACAAAACATTCCCCTGGCACAATAATGTAAATCCATTAGAGCTTTCTAGTTAGTGCATGGTAGCCTCGGTTTGAAGTTCTGAAACACGGTGCTTGCAGAAGTAGGCCCGTTTTGGGGTGCATCGCTGGCTCACGAAGACAGCTGTGATCTGCATGGGCACAGCTTTGCTGACACTGCACACGCACCCCATACGGGAGCTGCAGCTGAGTCTTCCATTAGCTCCACTCAGGGTGTAGAAACCCACATGGCGACAGCACTCTCAAGAGCAGGTGGCTCCGCTACTTGAGATGGCTTTTTGCTATGCTAGGGAACACTTGCTTGTGTTTGGGAAAACGCATTCCACCTGCTTGGTCCACGTTATTAAAAATAGCTTACCCTCTTCTCTGGGGAGGGTTTGCAAAGTAGATCTTCCTGCTCGCCTCCACTATCTGTACACAGAACTGTATTTATATATTATATATTTATATCAGACATGTATGTACACATTTACAGGCAGACCTTCAAAAAGATATTGCACTTATATACAACGCAGCTTTAACTGAACTAACTTCATGCTGCCACCACGTAAGTTCTTCATAAGAAAGGTAGTCAGTATGTCCAAGGAAGTCGCAAGGAGGGTTCCAGGAATGCACCCTAATAAGTAAACATCAGAAGAGGAGAAGTGGAGGGAGAGGGCTCAATCCTTTACTGCTCAGGGCTGGGCCCACTCCCCTAGGCAGCTCGAGTTAGACTGAGGTCAGGCAAGAACACAAGATCCTCAAAGACAAGCTATTGCCTTCCTGACCCTCGGCCGCCAGCAGCCCACCGCTATCACGGACAGAGGCAGATCTCCCGAGATTTGGTAAGTAATGTAGCAGACCCCAAGGTTCCCACAGTCTGTTAGAGCTGGTACAAAGTTCTCATGTTTTGCTTTCTGAGCATATGAGAAATTTAAACACAACGCATGGATTTCTATCACATGGGAAACACCAACACAGCATGATATACATAGTGTCATCTACGTGAAAAGTTCCTTCCCTGATAGTCAAGATGTTGGTGGGTGCCCGAGCTCCTCAGCTGGCTGAACTGTAAGTTCTGGAACACTCTCACTGAACTCCCACACCTGGGGGCTGAGCCCCACACCTTAAATCTCTGTTAGGGTGAGCTTGTACGACCCGCCAGCTTCTTCAATCTGCAGCTGGAAGGTGTCTTCATTGGAGTAGTGTTTCACGATGTTGTCATCCATGTTCACCAGGATCCTGGGCAAAGACAGGGCGTTAGTTCCCACTGTCCTACTTGGCCCTGGTGCAAGGCTTGGATTTTCTTGTTAGTTGGGCATCCACTGTGACTTGTGGGGACACTGTCATACCCTCCCATGAGGTGGCTGCCTCCTTCAGGAGACAGAGTGCCCCACAGTGCCTATGGTGGGGACCAGTGAGGACCATGCAGGGAGGGAACCGAGTTAAGGCTCCCAGTGGTAGAAACACTGGTGGTGTGACAGACAGGAAACGCTGGAGTATTCATGCCCTAAATGGTACCCGATGTGGGTGGCTCTACGTTAGAATCAGTACAACTCAAATCCTGATGGATTACCCTTCCTGGCAAGCCACCCCCAAAGTTTAAACAAAGTAGTTAAGTTTAATCCTTCCTGTTAGAGTCATCTAAAAAATTCCTTAGCATTTGGTTTAGAAATAAGACAAAAAGGTCTTATACTATGTACTCTGCTTATTCATGCTAAAGAGAACTAAAAATCACAGGTGACAATGCTGGAGGCCAAGCCTGATGACCTGTGTTCCATCCTCGGTATCCAGGGATAGAAGGAGAGAACTGACTCCATGAACACACACACACACACACACACACACACACACACACACACACACACACACACAGAGACACACACATACAGACACACACACACAATATACTAAAAATTAATTTCTTGCCAAGAAGCATTTTTCTATAGCTGGAAAATACAACCAAGGGTGGGGTGTTCAAGAAGGAAGGGAAAAGGCTTTGGGGTCAGTCAAAACTGGTTTGAGTCACAGCTCCACATTGCCAAACCACACAGGAGAGTGGTGTGAGGTGTGTCCAGTCTCACACCTGGCGGGTGATGGGAAAGGAGGGTCCCAACACCCTTGTCAGCTTCAGCACACACCCCGAGTGTGGAGCCGCTTCAGGGCTGCCAGGCACCGGAAGTGCAAATACAGATTTCTTTAGCCCTTGAAAAGACCAATCTTCAAATTTAATAAGGAAGAGAAAGTGAGGCATGGTTTTCCACGCCTACACTCCCTGCACTGGGGAGCCTGGGTCAGGAGGACTGTCATGAGTTCAGGGGTAGCCTGGGCTACAGAGAGTGACTCTGATTCACTCTTCCACTTTCTCCCCCACAAATAAGAGCAGAAAGCCCAGATTTATTTAACACTTGCATTTTCTGGCTGCTTCTGGGCTGTGTGCCGCTGACAGTGTGTTACGTCAGTGCTAAAGACAGCTGTCTTCAGGGGCACACAGAATGCGGCCATTACTCACCCTTTCTTGCACTTCTTAAATATCTTCCCAATCTTGTCATGGGGGACATCATACTTGTCTGAGATCTAAAAGAACAGAGAATAAGAATATTGTCAAAGTTTTTTTTTAAAACCACACAATTATACTGTTTTCTGTTTTATCTTTTTTTTTTTTAAGATTTTACTTATATGTGTACACATTTACCAGTTTTGAATTTTTGTGTATGAGTGTTTTGTCTGCATGGGTGTCTGTTGTACCACACTATGCCTGGTACCTCTGGATCCTCTAGGATTACGGACAGCTGTGTGCCATCATATGGGTGCTGGGAACTGAACCCACGTCCTCTGAAGAGTAGCCAGTGCTCTTTTAACCACTGACCCATCTTTTCATCCGTGTGTGTGTGTGTATGTGTGTGTGTGTGTGTGTGTGTGTTTTGAGACAAGGTCTTACCATAGCCAAAGCTGTCCTCAAATTTGTAATTCCTCCTATCCTGCACTACCTCCCCTCCCCCAATACTGGGTTTCTCTGTAGCCCTGGCTGTCCTGGAACTCTGCTGTAGACCAGGCTGGCCTCGAACTCAGAGATCCGCCTGCCTCTGCCTCCTTATTACTGGGATTAAAGGCAGCATGCACCACCACAGCCTGGTTGTCAGCCTCCTGTTTTTAAAAGTTGCTTAAACAAAGGGACTATGTCCTGGGGAGAGGGAGCTGGTGATTCCCCTAATTAATTCAGATGTCAACAAGTCAACTGACTGAAAGAACCATCCACAGCTAGGACCCTGTGACCAGGGTTGGCTTTGTCATCTAGAGGCCCTGTGTCAGAGTGGCTTTAGCTCCCTGCGACAGCTCCTTGACTTGTTCTGCCACCTCTGCTCCATCTAGGAGCCAATCAGCTTTACCCACTGAAGCCCGGTGCATGCCGGGCCTACCCTGTGCAGTTCATGCTGCTGGTCTGACAAATGGCACATATTCATCTTTGAGAGCTGTGGACAAGTCACACAGGTATAATCAAAAGCCAACATGGTGGGTATGCCTGTGATCCCAGCACTCAGGAGGCTAATGCAGGAAGGGTCGCACTGAGGGATGCGGGGACTACCGTCACCTCGTTTGATTTATGCACCTTCATTACACTTTCCCTGTGGATCTCTGGCTTATCTCATTGTCCTCTGTCTTCCTGTTTGGGCAGACCACTCTATTTGGCTTATGTCATTTAGTCTGGTGGCTCCAGTGCCTACAGTGCACCTGGATAAAGCTGTGAGTGGTAGCCCATGCCTGAAATCCCAACAATGGGGAGTCGGAGGCCAGACTGGGCTATATAAGTGAGTTCCAGACCAGCCTGGACTACACAGCAGGACCAAGGTTTTGTGTTTGTTTTAAAAAGACTTTTCAAGTGGGTTCAGCAAGCTGCAGCTGTTAAGGGAGCTAAGGGGCATTTCAAATATGCATCACTTTGAGATCAAAATTTCTGTGATTTGCATGGGCTTACGGTTGGAAAGTGTCAGGAGCCATCACTGGTGCTAGGATATTGGCCAAGACAAACCAGAAAGGGGAGTCAGCATGCAGCCCTCCCATGCTTCTCCTGATACCCCACGGGGACATGAGCTCAGCTCCGGGGGTTGGTGGTCATCACAGGTCATACCTCTACATCCTCCCAGATGTACTCTGGATAAGGTCTACCATGGTTAGCAAAGACAAGGAAGGCACAGAGGCAGGCGAGAGTACCAGGGAGGAGCAGAGAAAGACGGGGTCCCCAGTGAGGAGCAGAGAAAGACCAGGAGCTGGAGTTTTTGTTTGGGGACATGTTTGTCTCAAATTCTCAATGTTTCTGCCCTAGCTTCTAGAGTTTCGGAAATTACAGGTGCTGTATCAAGTCTGACTGAACCACTAGTTTATGGATGACGGTTTTAAGACTTCACTATTGTCAACTTCTAAGCGGTTTGCTATGTGAATTTTCTTTTCGATCGGGAGTATAAAAGTTAAACTGTCCCCTAGGCCATCACAAATGGAATTCAGTACATCTATCAATTCCTGGCTGGTCACAAGGGACAGAGAGAGCTGCAGTCAAGCGAGGATGCCCAGGGCGGGTCAGAGGCACGCAGTGCTATACACAAAGGATGGCTGGGAAAAGAGGTCACGGCTCCAGCGCAACAGAGGAATCAGGTTGTCTAACAGAACATTTGACTGGGACTGTGAGGCTCCCTCCATTTCTACAGAGGGACTGAGCTGTGCATCCTACTTACCGCCTCCATCAAGCCCTTCAGAGACGGGGTCTTGAGCATCAGGGCGTCGAAGACTTCTTCAGCCTCCTTTCGGACATAGAGCAGCACTGGGTGGGACAGGGGAGAAAAGCAGTTAATTCACACAAGTGAAATTCATGACAACGGATCACAGGTGCTAGTTAAGATGGCCAGACACAGCCCCAGGAGGGAGAGCAACACATGCCACCTCAGTGTGAGCCCCAGGACCCAACGGCAGTTTCCCCTGAACTCTCGGGGGAGGTGGCGGTCTGAAGGGTGGACATGCAGGGGGTGAGACCATGAGCTGACTGCTAAGAATCCTCATCACCACTGGGACCCAACACACCTCTCTTCGGTTCTTCTGTCCGGGTCAGCTTAGCTGGTGGAGGAACTAGAAAGTCATCTTCGGTTCCAAACGGCCCCCTTTTCAAGACAGACCTGTGGGGGAGCCAAAGCACTGTTAGGTCACCCGCTTCAACTCCGCTGGACTGCGTGAACAGGTGGGAGGTTCTTTAGAGCTGCTGTACTTTACACTCAAACTCTTTCCATTCATTATGGGGTCCAAGCCAGACGACAACCTGGGCAGGGCTCGTCAGGCCTAGGCCATCCAAGTGACATGCTGGGAGGGCTCCACGGCTGGGCATCCCTTCCACTAACTCAGCACTGAGCGCGGGAAGGCAGAGCCACGCTCGCTGTGACACAATACACACTAGACAGGCCACTGCTGCCTTCGTTCAGCTGTAAGGAATTGTGGGTTTTATGTCTCGGGTCAGGGGGACTCTGAAAGTTGTGTCAGGTGGACAGTTGTGGCCAAAAGGTGTGTGGTCTATGCTGCAGGAAATTCCAGGCCCACAGGTAGCACAGTCTAGCAGAAGGCTTGTGACCACAGTGTAGCTTCTAAAGGCTTCCATGGAAATAGCAGGGGAGAGTGGACAAGGAGCCTGAGAGGAAAGTGCAGGGGTCTGAGCCACTGCTGGCAAAGGCATGTGTTCTGGGAAGGGTCTGTGGGGTGAATGAAGAGACAGATGACCAGAAATAAGGACAGCACAGGCCTGAAAGGATCAGTCCATCTCAGCTCCTTAGTTGCAACATGTACTTGGTGAAGGTGCCCGCAGGAGGCCATGTCTGAGACACCATGAGTGGAACCATGGCACGGGCTTAGTGACGACAAATGCAGGCTGGGAGAGGGTTGGAGTGGAGGGAAAGCAAAAACAGGACCCAGAAAATCAGGTACAGGGGCTTGGACCTGAGATCACAACACTCAGAAACCTGAGGTGGAAACTGCTTCTGAGCCGGATGCCAGGCTGGGCCACACAGTGAGTCCTAGGCCAGCCTGGGCCAGGGTACAGCCCTGTCTCAAAAAACAAACCCAAAACCGAGATGCAGGGAGAGAGGGCTAAGGAAGCCACCAAGAGCTGGGTGTTCATCTCTATGCACTCCTGTGTGAGTAGGAAAAGGAATGCCCAAAGCAGACTCCACTATGTCTTCAAAGCTCAGTCCCAAAGCCATCTTAAGGACAAGCCAGGCTGGGGTCTGTGTAGGCTGTGGCTATTCTAATAGCAGGGGACTTCTGGGCACGGAGCCCACAGAGATGAGCAGGCTACCTACAGAGAGGAGCATCAAGACTTCAGAAGGACATCTGAGGCCCCAGTCCTGGATTCTACACACTGCCTCCTTTATGGGAAATCTGCATTTTTTGGACAAGAGACTGGTTCTGTAGGCTAGACAAGGAAGACACCAGCACTGAATACAAGTCAAAAGGACCAGGGGCGGCACCAAGGGATAGGAGCCTCATGTCAACAGCGGCAGCCGGTGAATTCCTGTGAGTGGACGGGATGGTTTACAGCTTAAAGTGAGAAACAGAGCCCTGTACTGACAGAGATCAGTGAGCAGGTTGAGGTTTGGAGGTGAATGAGGGATTTATGGGGTACAGCGTACTGTCTCTGTAGCACATGAGAAAAGGAAAGACATCTAAGAAGAGGCTTAGTCATACGGGCACTGTGGGCACAGGGATGAGATAAAGTGAGGGAGGGCCCAGGGGAGGAGGACACATCTGGGGTGCATGGAGAGGTCTCACTGCAGACATCCCCCAAGTTAAAGACACACCACACAAAGGCTCTGAACTGGATCTAGCCTTGTATGACCGTGTGACTGCACAATCAGTGTGACCTGAATGGGCCTGCGACAGAGCCAGCAGTGTTCCCATCCACACCGTGGATACAAGCGAGGTCCTCGTTAGCAGGAAACAGACCTGATACTCGGGAACAGTGGGGCTCTGGGTCAGCTCTCTATTCTTTGACGCCCTGGCCTGGGACTCACTGTACAGCCCAGGATGGCCGCAAATCACATCTTCCTGCCTCGGTCTTGGCAGTGCTAGGATGGCAGGTGGGTGTCACCATGCCTGGCTGAGAAACTATGCTTAAGTAGCTCAGAGGAAAAGCAAGTTCTTTGTATTGTATCTCTACATTTTTGTTGAGTTTGAGTGTATTAGAGTGAAAGAAAATGTAAACCTTACCCTTCACCTTCCAGCTCTTCCGAGGGCATGGAAAGAACCTAAGGCCAAAGACACAGACTCAGATCACTTTCCAAACTTGTGCAGATGCTTCAAACCACACGTAAATCAGTCCCAAATGGAAATTATTTTGAATGCGACCAGCCAAACACCAAACCCTTCTAAAAGACACAATCCTGGAGCCGTATTTTTCAACACCCAGAGTTTTTAGAGCTCTCTCGGACTTTGCTGACCTAGGGGGCTGGTCTTTGTGATGGAGGCTGGCTGATGTAAACATTTAGATGCCCCTACTCGGTCAGTCACTCACTGTGTGTGGCTCCTTCTGCAACAGAATGCAGAGTGGGAACAGCCGATGGGGGACGACACAGACTGAAAAAGTCGGAAATATTCACTGGCACCAGCCCCTTCACAGAAAAACCCGGCAGCCTCCAGTTCGCTCTGAGGAATCTCACTAGAACTGGAGGATTGGCCAACACCTCTGACCACTCATTAGTCCCTTAGAAATCTGTCTACTAAGTGCACGGCAGGGTCTCCTTTGTGAATTTACCCGACCTCAGTATAAAAAGGTACACTCTCCTGAAATGCCTGTCCCATGAGGCAGGGTGTGGCTGGATTTTAAATTTAGCATGGGTAGCTAAGATATGGCTGTAGAGCACGTGGCACATGTCAATGACACCCAGTAACGGGAACTACAAGAAGGGGCCTCCAGACACAAGTGTCACCCGAGCCAAACTTACAAGGCCACAGACTCAAACCCCAAATGTGAGGCCACTCTCGACACCTTTAAATGAGCTACAACAGGAAAGAATACGCATGGACCTGGGGTGAAAGGTCAGCACTGCATCTCTGGGTCAGCATCATCCACCATTCGGTTGTAATTGGTATCATGTCACCTGACTGGCCAAGGGGCCATTGCGATCTGGTACCTACGTGGCTGCCGCGCTGCAGGTTAGTGAAGTGCACGTCCGGGATGAAGAGGACAGGCTGGGTGTCCAGATCCAGGAAGGGCTTGAACACTGTGATGTCTGTCCGTTTGTGTGAGGGAAGCAGCTGTACTTTAACGTCAGAAACTGGGGAGCAAAACCACAAGTCACCAAGAGATGATGGTTATGGCTGCCTCTGTGCTGGCGCACGTCTAGCACGTCTGTAATCCCAGCAGTAGGGAAGCAGAGGCTGCTCCCTCTCTAGGACTTGGAGGCCAGCCTGATCTATGATCTACAGCATCCGAAAAGGCCTGAGCCCACCCAAGACATGGCCTGCAGTTCTGTGAGTAAGCCCCTGCCCTCCTCCACAGCTGCTGGGGAAGGCCTTGGTGCTGGCGCTCACCATGCCAGTCTCTCCCCATCCAGCCCGCACTCTTCAGGGTCTGGGCTGTGGCTGGCAGGACACAGCTGCAGCCAGGCATTCTCTGGGAACTCCAGGCAGCGCACTTACCTTTTCTCTTGCTTTGCTTTCGTTCTTCATCCCTGATTTTCCGTTCAGCTCCCTGTAGACAGAGGAGACAAGAGTACAGATCAGGGCCTCTGGGAACTACTAGGATATCTGGAAGTGAGTGCCAGCATAGGGTTTGCCATGCCTGCTTCCTCTTACAAGCCCACTCCTCTCACTGACGTACATCATAGGCACGTATGCAAATGTCATACGGAAACCCCTTTCTACAATGAACATACGGGGACACTTTTACAGCTTCTTCAAATCATTTCTAGCTACATGAAATCACCCATGGGGAACATTTTAGACACAAATAAAGCAGAATTCTTCTTGATAACAGATGTAACGAGGTAAAGACGAACCTGAGAGAACCTGCTATCACATCACACTGCCTGCTGGAGTGTGGGTACCTTTCTCCTATTTCATAGGAAAGGACCATGAAAGAAAAAGGATAAAACTTGGCCCTGTGAATATTCTGTGTGGCTAATGTCATCACAGAGAGCAGTGGCTCTGACCAAAGACATGGTACCCATGAGCAGCAGACACAATCAGGTATCACTCACAAGAAACAAAGCTGTCTCTAGTGGTCTTTGTGCTGTGCCATGCATATGCACTGCAGCATCATGCAACTGAACCCACACAAATATTCACAAGAACTTTACTAGTAAAAAGCATGACCATTCGACACATTACAATGAAACACGGACTCGTTCTTCTTTGTCTAGTGATAATGTCTCTGGATTGTGCAGATGGATGGCCTTACAGTTGCCCAGCGAGGTAGGAACTGTTGGCTTATGTTTCTGTTAAATATCCTCCCTGACAGGAAGCAGGAAGTGAAGGGCCTCTCGCTGATCTTTAGCATCATTACACGATAAGGATCAGGTTTGAAAACAGAGCACAAAACCTTCTGCTTGCTCTAAAAGGTGCCAACACCTTGTACATGGATGGTGTACACCGTAGATGTGCAGCCTGCATGTAAGAACAGCTATATGGGGGCTGGAGAGATGGCTCAGTGGTTAAGAGCACTGCCTGCTCTTCCAGAGGTCCTGAGTTCAATTCCCAGCAACCACATGGTGGCTCACAACCATCTGTAATGGGATCTGGTGCCCTCTTCTGGTGTGCGTGCATACATGGAGGCAGAATGTTGTATACATAATAAATAAATAATAAATCTTTAAAAAAAAAAAAGAACGGCTATATGTGGGGCCGGGGAGACGTCTCGGCAGGTAAAATGCTTGCAGTACAATGGTAAGGACTAGAGTTCAATCCCCAACACCCATGCAGACTGCGGGTGGGCACCGCAGCCCTGCCTACTATCCCAGAGAGCAAGAAACAGAGATCATACAACCCTGGAGTATGCTGGCTAGCAGGAGCTGCCAAACTCGCGATTTGGGTTCAAATGAGAGATCCTGCCTCAATATAGACCACGGAAAGTGTTCAAGGGAGACACAATATATCAAGTTCTGGCCTCCTCAGGCAGACTCCCTGATAGAGAAGCAGGCCCTAGTCAATCCTGGATAGTGCTGCATGTCTCCCAGTGCCTCCTAAGAGCCCTACAGTAACCTCGTCAGACGAGAAGCTCCACATCCACCCCAAGGGTGGTCTCACAGACTGATCATCAGCCATATCCAGAAAGAATAACAAGGAACTCAGGCTGCTGCCAAGAGAAAGACTCACACTCTATTCTGAAATGACAGAACTCATCAGCTTCCAGGTACACGGGTTCAAAGAGGTTACTCCAAACACAGCCCAGACAGAGAAACATCCCCCGACATGCACACAGGGTAAACTACTGTCTGTTCCCACCAAGTGGACTGGAAAGAACTTCCCCCTCACAGGGCCCTGAGTAATACCCAAGAAAACCCTGCTCAGTAGAGCAGAATAATGAGCCTGACACAGTGTGGCCCCAAGAGTCACCTATCAGATCATAAGATGACATCTGAACAAATCTGTTTCCAAGAGACTTAATGAGGTCTCAGGCAAACTTGAAGAAGAGTCCTAGGAATAAAACTACCCAGCCCCAGCAAGGCCGAACGCACAAGGTCAGAAACCCAGCAAGACAGCCAGGTTTGCACCCAAACAGAAAGGAAATCAAATCACGGAAGTGGACCCAGACATGGATACCAGGCACAGACATTAAGTTGGTAATGTCATTTTATCCTATATGTTCAAAAGCTATCAAAAAACTAAGCCTGGACTGAGGGGTGGCTCAGTGGGACAGTGACTGCCTAGTGTGCACAAGACCCCATGTTTGCTGCCCAGGACCACAACAGAAACCGCCCAAAACAACCACCACCAACAACAACATCACTACCAACAACAAAACCAAGCCCACTAAGTAGAGTCATGACCTAAAATGGGTCCAACTTAAACTTTCTGAGATGAAAATATCACCAGATGGAGCTCAGTCATCGGTTCAGCCCTGGCAAAGGATCAGCGAACCTAGCACACAATGATGGGAACGCTCTGGAAAGAAGTAAGAAAAACCAAACGACAACAGGCCATTAGTGAAACTCAAAGTACTTCACGGATGTAACTGGAGAACCTGAGTGGAAGGAGCAGGCATGTCTGAAGATACAACGGCCTGACATGTTCCAAACCCATGAAAGCCATAAACACACAGATGCTTAGCAGACTCAAGGACATGGAACCTCATCAGACTCAGGTGCCCACCAGTGGTGGAAAAGAATCTCCCTAAGGTCACAGACAGAATGATCTTACACACAAAATGCAATGTGTAATGGGACGGCTGCAGCTACATCAGCAGTGCTGGCTGCAAGTCTGTACAGCACTTGTGAAGTGACAGACAGACCTTACAGACAGACAGACCAGAGACCCAGCATAAGAGCTGAGCATGAAATAAGCACTTCTCACACAGAAGCGCTGAAGAGCTCACTCCAGTTCAGATGCAGAAAGATGTCAAAGGAAGTCCGGGGATGGTATGGGGACCACCTGACCGCAAGCTCTTAGGACTCTCCTCATAACCCTCCAGGAATGTGCTCGGACACAGCAGGGCTTGTCCCAAAACGTTAGCCTCAAGAACCTGCTGCCTGTTTGGGCGAAGATGACCACAACTGCCGAGGAGACTGACTTCTGCGGGAGTGTCAGGGAGATGGTGGCACTGGCCTGAAGCCCAGCACTCAGGGAAACGAGCAGAAGGCTCAGAGGCCAAGGTCATTCTTGCTTCTATATTGGGCACAGGCTACATAAGACAGTGTGTCAGAAACCAAAAGGACGGGCCAATGGGATGAGAGAAAAAGCAGTGACCCAAGTTCCGTTGGTTAAAAATCCAAACTTTGCCCACATTTCCTCTGAAAACGTGTTGAATGGCTGTTACTCCCAAAAGATGAGAAACTCATTTATCAAACCAGCTAAGCAATTCTAACAAGAGACGACACAACTTCCTTAGGAAGGAAATACACTGCTGATACACCGAAGGACACCCAAAGCGCCTTAGTTCTAGTTTCTCACTAGACAGAGACCAGACTCATAAGCGAGAGCTGAGAGCCAGCAGAAGGCAATCACAAGCCAGCAAACAACAAGTGGGGCAGGGTGACAGCGGACGGAGTAAGGGCTGCAGGGGGGCAGTAGAGAGTCAGGCAGCTCAGCTAAGCAGAGGCCTTATGAAGAAACCAGTACCTTCATGGCACTCAAAAATAAACCCATGAATTCCCAAGAATGCCCAGGGAAATTATTAGTCAGGAAAGACTGAACATAAACATCAGATGTGAAAAGAAAAAGGTTTGAATAAAACTGCAATTTCTCTAGTTTTATAAAAATAACACAAATACCCTGATAGCCCCTCCTAAGGGTTTTTGCTTTGTCTTTGTTTGAGACTGTGTGTGTGTATGTGTGTGCATGCACATGCTCCATGTACCCCAGGCTGGACCTCTGTCTCCCAATTCTCTTGGCCTCTCAGGTGCTGGTGCCACACATCTGGATCGTGCTGTTTTCTCCGGGCTACGGAGGAATGTGGTCAGGTGGGAAGAGCCTGACCTAGGTTACAAGTCCTCGTGCCCACCAGCTGTGACTCACTGCTTCCAGTGCATCCCACGGAAGCACCTGTGTCCATTATCTCCACACCTGATCCCGGGGCTGGGCAGGAGATTACACGGCAAAGGAGAGGGGAGGCTGGAAGATGGGAAATGATCCTAGGTCAGCTGTGGAAGCCCGAAGTGCTCACGAGGGATCAGAGAGCAGAACAATCAGAGAGAGGCATAATGAAGATACAGAGGGGGTCTGAGCGATCCCGTGTGAGCCACTGCAGGCTTGAGACAGACATGGTCGCAAGCTGCATCCAGCAGGTGGAAACGGCGTGGGGACAGACTGGAGCTAGTCTAGAAAGGAATGCAGACCTGCTCACACCTTGAGTCAGCTCAGTAAGAGGGAGCTACCAACAGATAATAACTATGTTGCTTTAAGCCGCTGAATTTGTCATCATTTGTTACAGGTAAAGACCTTGCTTTGCAGATGTGCCCAATCTGGCAGGCTCTGGGAGACAGCTCTGAAGGCGAAGGTCCCAGGCGCCCTCCAGTGGTCAGATGCAACAGGCCTGCCAGAGTCTGACTTGACACAGGTGTTTCCCTAAGCAGCTGCAGGAAGCGGCTGCAGAAATCTTGGGCATGGCCTGCCTAACGGCCTCCAGGGAAGCGAGTCAGTAAAGGAGTTAGGCCAGGACAGGGGCACAACGACAAAGCTTCACATGATATCATCTTCCCCTTCTACACTTTAGCTTCTTTGCCCGGTTAGGGCTAGGGGCTCTGCAGAAGGAAGCCCGGGAAGGATGGGTGCATCCGCTCTTCCCCAAGCCCGCTGCTCGCTCACCTTGTCACAGAAGACCTTTATCTGGCAGTAGGCCCGGTGTACTGGCTTGTTGCTGCGGTTGTTATAGCTGTAGGTGTCAATTTGGATATTAAGGGGCAAGCCCTTCACGCCCTTCTGGGAAGAGAAATCGGTGCTTAAGCAGTTCACGGAGATGAACACCTGTGAAGGAAGAGAAGCCTCCATGAGTGGCAGCTCCGGCAGCCAGTCCAGCCCGGCCTTTGCAAATGATGGACACTCAAGACGCTTGTGATTCTTTTTTTTCCTTTCCCCGCATTACAGTTTATCATCATGAATGGAAGTCAGCGCAGGAACTCCCGGCAGGAACTGAGGCAGAGACCAAGGAAAAACAATGCTTACTACCTTGCTTTCTATGGCTTGCTCAAACTGCGCTCTCTGACTACCCAGGGTCACTTATCTAGGGGTGGCACTACTTGCCAGTGGGCTGGCGCTCTCAGGAACCTTAGAGGCGGCAGAGGATGCATCTCCAGAGCAGTCTGAGCACAGGTGTGAGAGGAAGGGGGGTGCATAGAAGCTGTTTATTCCCAGGATGGCTCTAGGACAAGCAGACAGTGTGGCCCTCATGGCTAAGGCCATCTGCCAGGGACACTGCACTGTGTATTTTGGCTGCTGGGGGACAGTTGTGCATCCTCTTTGGAACCACCTGTACCTTTGCCGTCACCTCAGGATGGTCCGCAGCAGGCCATGCCCTAGCGTATTAGGACTGAACAAAAGCTGGCTTTTCCCAATCTGTAGGTTTTTTTTTTTAAATATTTATTTATTTATTTGTATACAATGTTCTGTCTGTGTGTATGTCTGCAGGCCAGAAGAGGGCACCAGACCTCATTACAGATGGTTGTGAGCCACCATGTGGTTGCTGGGAATTGAACTCAGGACCTTTGGAAGAGCAGGCAATGCTCTTAACCACTGAGCCATCTCTCCAGCCCCCCAATCTGTAGTTTGATTATAAAATTTACTTGCAGCTGGGCGGCGGTGGTGCAGACCTTTAATCCCAGCACTTGGGAGGCAGAGGCAGGCGGATCTCTGAGAGTTTGAGGCCAGCCTGGTCTTCAGAGTCAGTTCCAGGACAGGCTCCAAAGCTACACAGAGAAACCCTGTCTCGAAAAACAAGCACACAACACTCACTTGCATCCCAGCCCGCGCACATATTCGTTTCTTTTTCTTGTGGGTGTTTGGTAACAGAACCACATTGGGTCAAGTCCTCAGAGAATAGTTCAAAATCCCAATGATGTCCAAGAGTCTTTTTAGGCAGCCTTCCATAATTTAAATATAATTTGGATTCACCACGGGTCTGGGTAGATACTACCATTGGCAAGGTTTTCCATGGGTTTTAATTCTTATGCTGCCTCCTGAGCAGCCACAAACACTGCTATGTTCTTCACTGAAGAAGGCCCCACAGAATGTGGTTAAGACATACAGAAGCTCTGAAGACATTATTATGGGCTGGGGGAGCCTTTGGACATGGGAGAAAATAACTCTGTAGGCCACTGGAGGACATGTCCCCTCCAGGCCGTCACAAGGCACTGGGGAGAGGGGCAGATGGCACCAAGGTCACACCTGCGCCTTTGTTACCTTTCACCAGCTTCTGAAGTGCCACTGACCCACATGGACAGTTTTTACAGGCTGTGTCACTAAGCCCAACAGGGTCAGCTCCACGGAAGAGCTGGCATGTCCTTGAGTCACGCATCAGTTGGCAGAGAAGCTTCCCAGCCCAGATGCCCTCTTTCAAGGAGGAAGTCAGAGAGTGGCACACCTAGGCTCGCCTCCCTCTTGGTCACCCCATGTTCATTTTCTCAAAATTAAAGCAAATGGAGACAGTGCAGTACAGGAAACTTACTCGAAAAAGCTGGTGGAGCTCTGCACAGTTAGTGAGCATGCTCTGTTCCCCCTTTCATGGCTCTACATACCTAGTGAGTATGCTCTGTTTCCCTTCTATGGGTCTACACAGCTAGTGAGCATACTCCGTTCCCCTTTCATGGCTCTACATAGCTAGTGAGCATGCTCTGTTCCCCCTTTCATGGATCTGGGTTTGAATCTGTTTGAGGTCAAATGCTTTTTATTTCCCTAGAATCACAGGAGTGTTTTTTGTTATTGTTTTGTTTTGTTTTTAAATGGGCAATTTCAGAGATGCAAAAGACCCTTATGCCACACAACCAGGATTTCTTCCAGTGCCTAGGCCCCAACAGTCAAGAACAGCTGTCCAGCTCAGCTAAGACACAGGCAGGGATGGCCTTGGGTTGTAAATGTGACAGGGACTGTGTGCTACTCGGGCATTGGATGGAAGAGAAGAGGACAGAAAGAGAAGCTGGAGAGAAAGAGAATCAGAGCCACAGTAACAAGGAGCCAGTTCCAAGCAGGGTTCAAAGTGGGCTAGAAGGTTATTCTACTCTGCCTATGTGGGAAAAGACCGAACACCCTAAAAAGACTGGGGATATATACAATTACAAGATCTGAAGATAACCCCTTATCTGTTCCTTCACCAGCGTTCCCCAGACCTTTCTCACTGTCCCTGGGCACTGACAGTCCCACCTCATGCTGGCCCTGGCAGCCTCCTTACTGATCTGGTCGGGTCCACCCGCAGCTCTCCTCTGCCTGTCCGGCCAGGCTCAGTTAAGACAACCTACAGAGCTATCCCTGTGCCCAGAAGAGGGCGCTGTCCTCCCGCGTTTGAAGGCCTGGGAGCTGTTAAGGCTGTTCTACCATGGTGAAGCGACCTCCTTTTCCACACGACCTAATCCCACAGACATTATCCTTTCGTGGGAGATCTTGATGGAGGGTGCTCAGATGTCTCCCTCTCTCCAGACTGTTCACACTCTGGCAATATGGTATCTTGCTTCTAAAAGTTTTCTAATGATTTCCAGTAAACAAAATTACTCAATTTAAAAAAAGCAAAAACAACTTGTGTGTGTGTGTGTGTGTGCGCGCGCGCGCGCGCGCGCGCGCGCACACCAGACAACAGCCCTAGGTTTCATCCTTTAAAGACCATCTACCACCTTTGAGACAGGCCTCTTATTGGCTGAAGCTCAGCAATGAGGCTAGGATGGTCAGGGGATCCCGGCCATCACCCTCTTCTCTGCTTCCCCAGCACTGGGGTGACAAAGGCGGAGCAGCAGGCTACCACACCCAGCAGGAGACCAGACTCAGGCCGGCGCACTTGCAAGACAAGCATTTTACTGACTGAGTCACTTTCCCAGCCCTACTTTCTTTGTGTTTAAAGACTAGATGCGCAAGTGGGAAGTGGCTCGTGGGATTTATGAACTGCTTTACCAAAAAAATCCGTGCTTTGACTTGATGCCTTCTCCTACATATTTAAAACATTTATATGAAATGGGATATAGGAGGCATATATGGAACAGGGTCGGTGAGATGACTCAGCAGGGAAAGAAAGACACTTGCCATCACCTTCCGACCTGGGGTCAGCACACAGAATCCTCATGGTGAAAGGAAAGAACTGGCTCCCTGACCTCTGACCTCTACATGCATGCTGTGATACATGCACATACATGTGTGCACACACACACACACACACAGACACACACACAAATAAATGTGAGAAAAAAAGAAATCTGAAAGGGAAAAATAAAATTAATAAGAAAAAAGGGTGACAAAAGAAGGTGGCTTTGTAAACAATAAAAGTTACTAAACCACTGTACATTTCAGCTCCCAGCCAAATGAAAAAATCTAAACTTCTGTCACCCTGGGCCATGTGGCACAATTCCTAACTCAGAAATGGCTGCCTGGGAAAGCTACACTCTAGTTCCCTAATTCCAGGAAGCTTCTGACTCAAAGGGCCATTCCCATGACAAGAGGATTTCACAGTAATCCAACCCAAACCCGGCCTCCCTGCTTCCCAGCTTCAAGCCTCTATTCAGATTAGCCAGATCCCAGGCTCAGGCTGAAGGCAGAGCCTCTGGGAAGCAGCTACCAGTCTAGCTTCCATGTTCTTTCTCAGACGCATCTGCTTCCTATTAATGAGCATTCTTTTCAACTTAGACTTCAAAAGTTATCACAAAGGGCTGACGCATCCTAACGCCTCCTTCCTCAGATAAAACAGCCATACCAGTAGGTAGGATGAGTTGGGGAAACAGTCATACGCTCTCTGAAGGACAGCGACCTGAAGACGCCAGAGCTTATTACGCCTCACACAGCAGCATCATGGAAGAATATGCCAGGCCATCATGGACATCCTGGGCCAGACCAAGTGATTGATACCCACGCTGGTTTAGGCATTCACCAAAGGTCAGAAAAAAAAAAAGCAATTCCTCCCCCCCATGTTTTCACTGGGGGAGGGGTAAAGTGCTCAACAGAGGTAGATTTGATCTGAAAAATCAAAGCAACTAAATTTGGCCCCACTCTGTCCTTAATTAGCGCTGTAACCCTGGTCCCTGCTGTCACGCGACCAGCCAAGGCACGGGATCTTCAGGTCACTTTCAACTCCAGACCCTTGTGATGTTCTGTCTAAGGTGGATGAGAAGGATGAGCCCCAAATCTTACTGTCGTTACACTGCAGATAAAATGACTGAGTCAAACAGAGGAGTCTGGGGCCACACAATCATGAAGACCTGTGTTTGGTCCAGAACCCACCTAAAACCTGGACATGGCAGCTGTAATCCCAGCGGTGCGGAGACAGAGACAGGAGGATCACTGGGGTCTGTGCTTTTAGCCAGTCTAGAGAGTTGGTGAGCTCTGAATTCAGCGAGAGACTGTCTCAAAATATAAGGTGAAGAGTGACTGATGGAGACACCCCACTACCAACCTCTGGTTTCCACATACATGTGCGCATGCGTACACACACACACACACACACACACACACAAACACACACAAATGAAAGTACATTTACCAATATCAACTTTCTTTAAGCACTGTTACATTAAAGGTGCCATGTAACTTCATTCCATTTGGCCTGGGAACTTGGAAGGCACATAGGTCTCATGTCTCCTCCCTCCTCCGACAAGCACTCTAGGGGAGCCACTGCACCCAAAAACCCCAGGGAGCCCATCTCTCAAACACTGCTCCACACCACAGCCATGCTGGAATCCTTCACATCCCAAAGCCCATTAGGGTAGGTCACATGGCTGAGTATTTGGAACACCTCTGCTTGGGTGGGTCTGACACCAGAACCGCCCTCTGGTGCTACCGGGTAGTCACATGATCGACCAGGATCACACCACCCTGTGAAGGGGATGGTCTCCTACACACTGGCATACTTCAAAGCATCAAAGGCCTCCTTTGGCTCCGAAACTCTGAGACTATGAAACCGCCTCATCCATGATGTACCTGAAGGCGTGTTTTACAGAGGTACACGCCTATCAGGCACATTCGCTATCCACAGAGCCTGCTATTCTCTACGGTCATACGCCAATCCTCAGCTACCCAAAGTCGGGAAGAACTTTTCTCAGAACGAACACCTCTGTATGAAGCAGTGTGCCCAGGCTGAGATTCCAGCAGTGACTCTGAATTGCATGTCATGTGTGACCCCTGGGATCACACCACAGATGCCTCTGTTCCTGGCATCAGAGACATGTGTATACTCAATGCATATGTTTATTATCATCATCATCATCATCATCATCATCATCATCATCATCATCATCATCATCATCATCATCTTGTTTTTTTTTAAGACAGGGTTTCTCTGCATAGCTCTGGCTGTCCTGGAACTTATTCTATAGACCAGGCTGGGCTCGACCTCAGAGATCCACCTGCCTCTGCCTCCACATCCTGGGATTAAAGGCATGCACCACTATCTCCCGGCTCAAGTGTTTTAATAAAAGACAAAGCAGAAGGAGTGTTTTCATAGTCCAACATTTCCATTGTCTACAAAGCCGTCCAACCCAGGCTTGACGATGTTTCACTGAGTCCTAGAGCCACACTGGCTGGTTATACTCGGGGCTGAGGGGGAGCTGAAGGAGATCAACCTCCAGGTTTCTCTGCACTTAGGGAAGTAGTAAGACACCCAAACACATAAAGTAATTTAAAGAGCAATTGATTGATTGATTCCACATCTTGAACAAATAAAAGCAAAGCAAGGCAATCAAGTCTGTATAAGATAAACACTGCTCCATTCTTCCCGGCAGGTGATCAAATCACCTTGATAGCATCACAAGGCAAACTCCAGTTTCTCAGAGAAGTCATAGGAGTCAAAGAGGGAGACAGATGGGTGCATACTCAACTTCCCCTCCATGAAACACACGTGAACGCATGAGTGTACAGATACAAGCATGCACACACACATGCACCACTTCCAATTCTATAGCTAACATCTGCAAAAAGGCTGCCTGACACACACATTCCCTTCTTCGGAGAGCTGGGAAGGTCTCTACTGTGGAAGGAGCCTTCAAGGCTGACTTTTGTTTTTACACTTCCTTGTTGTTTATTTTGAGGAAAATGTGATGTTATTCAACCAATCAAAACAGTAATCTCAAAAGATCACAACTAAAGCTCCTACCCAAAATCGTTACAAGGGAAATAAAACCTAAAAAACAAACAAACAAAACCAAACCCCTAATCACAAAATCCAACTACTGAACAGGCCAAAGATGTTCTGCAAGATTCTTTTTAAATGTCCAGCCCATTTTTCTAGGACAGTTCCTCATTCCTGGTTGAGAATTCATATGCTCAGAATATTTAAAAAGATTTCCATTGGTTTTGCAAAATGCAGCTTGAAATGAGGGATGTACGTTAGCAGAGGATTGACCTACCAGGGGTTTTGTCCATATGCTCTTCCACACCTCAAACTGCTGTGCAAGGACTCTCCCAGAAGCATCACGGCGGCCCCTCCCATGTCCACCCTCCAAGGAAGAAGAGGGCAGAAGAGACACAAGGAGGCAGGACGTGCGCTCAGAAATGACTGCCCAGGAGCCACCTCCCAGCGGGCAAAGCAGAGGAGACTAAAAGTTCCTAAGCCTCTGATTCATCCAGTCCGCTAGGGGCTTTTCTTCCTAACTGCGAGCTGAGTGCAATCCCGGCAAAACCCACAGGCTGTGAAGAGACTAGCCTGGCATGTAAGTTAGCAAGTGCATTAATCTGTAGGGAGAAACCTGGGAACTCTGAACAGATATCAAATTCATGGAAAAGGGCACATCCACAAAACACCTGGAATTCAAGGCTGGCTGCAGCTCACAGGTGTAGCGCTTGCCTGGCACCTGGGCCCCTGGCCTTCGAAAACCAAAACATTTGGACTCCATCAGCCAAACGTTATGAAACTCCCATGGAGTTGAGCCAGATCCTGCATGGCAGTATTGATTAATGTGGGGTTCACTACCCCTTGGTGTTTCCCATGAATAACAAAAAGGCTGGCCTTACTGTACCACGGTGACTGTGGTGACGGCCACTCCATGTTTCTGTACAAGTACCAGGAGTATGACCACTGACTGGCACCGCTTTGACTTTTATCCCACTGAGAGATTCAGGCAGAAGGTTGGATGCTGTGGTACACTCCTGTTGTGGGGGTGAAAACACTCTCTTCTGGCTTTTATGACGCAGTGTGCTCTAATGGTAGTAAGGACGTTACGGAGTGGGTGACCCAGTCAATAATAGGAATCACATCTTGACAATTGGACTGACTTTCTTCTTTTTCCTTTTTTTTTTTTGTTTTTCGAGACAGGGTCTCCCTGTGTAACAGTCCTAGCTGTCCTAGAACTAGCTCTTGTAGACCAGGCTGGCCTCGAACTCACAGAGATCCACTGCCTCCACTTCCTGAGTGCTGGGATTAAAGGTGTGCGCCACCACCCGGCCAGACTAGCTTTCTTAAGGGACGAAGATTTTGTTCAAGGGGCCCAATTCTCAAACAGAGAAATAGTAGAACACACTGCCAGAACTGGCTCTTGGTGAGACCTGAGGGGGACAGAAGGGACCATGACAGCAAGCCCAGGGCCCAGACCTGGGGTGTGCCTGCAGACACCAAGCATTCTCTGTGGCAGGCAGGGATGTGGGCCAGAGGCAGGAACATAAAGAGCTGTCTCTTGCCGGGTCTGAGGGCACACACGTTTTACATGGGCTCTGGGGATAGAACACAGGCCTTCACAGCTGCATAGCAAATGCGCTACCCACTGTGCTGGTGAGACCAACTTAGACATGCCTGGGAATAATAAGCCTCAATAAGGAGTTGCCTCCACCAGAGAGGCCTGTGAGCATGCCCGGGAGGCCATTTCTTAAGTACTAATCACTGCAGGAGGGTTGTCTCAGGGTTTCTATTGCTGTGGAGAGACACCATGACCACAGCAACTCCTATAAAGAAAATATTTCTTTGGAGTGGCTCGCTTACAGTTTCAGAACTTGAGTCCATTATCATCATTGTGGGGAGTGTGGCAGTGTGCCGGCAGAGGTGGTGCTGGAGCGGAGAGCTTTACCTCTCGCAGGCAATAAGAAGTCATTGACTCACGCTGAGTGAAGTCTGAGGATAAAGAACTCAGAGTCCGCCCCCACAGAGACACATTTCCTCCAACAAGGCCACACCTCCCAACAGTGTCACTCCCTTTGGGGGTCATTTCCTTTCAAAGCACCAGGAGCCCTAGCCCACCATAGGTGGTGCCTTCCCTAGGCAGGTGAGCCTGGGAGCCAGGGGAAAAGCCAGGGGCCACTGCTCCTCCACGGTCTCTATGTTAGTTCCTGCCCTTATTTCTCTCAATGACAGAATGGAACCTACAGGTGAAATAAACCCTTTCCTTCCCACGCTGCACTTGTTGATGGTGCTTCTCGACAGCGCGGACTGGGTCACCCAGTGCATCATCTTTTCAGCCCCAGCTTTCACTTGCTACTGGTGCTGGCTGGTTTTATGTCAACCTGATAAGCGCGAGAGTCATCCAGGAGGGAACCTCAACTGAGAAAATGCCTCTCCACCATCAGGCTATAGGCGTTTTCTTAATTAGTGATCGGGAAAGGGCCCAGCCCATGGTGGCTGTAAGAAAGCAGACTCAGCAAGCCATGAGGAGTAAACCAGCACCTTCTGTGGCCTCTGCATCAGTTCCTGCCTCCAGGTTCCTGCCCTGCTTGAGTTCCTGTTCTGAGTTCCTTCAGTGATGGACTGTGATGTTGAAATCGAAGACTAGTAAACCCTCTCCTCCCCACATCGCTTCTGACCACGGTGTTTCACCACAGTGCAGAAACCCTAAGACGGGGATTACGTCACCGACCATCTGCGGCTTTACAGCGCAGTTAGACAGGGAGGACTACGGCTCGCTTAGTCTCCAGTGAGACTAAGTGTGGGCTCTGCAGCTCCAGAGCCCAAGTCCACCACTGCTTCTCCCGTCCCTGGGCTATGCTAAGTCCTCACATGGCGGCTCCTCTTCAGATCAGGCTGCCTCAGGTGCTTCTTTCCCACCTACATTCACAGCAGCTGCCCAGAAAGGCAAAGAGAGCAGTCCATCTCAAACAGGCTTGGCCAAAATATTCAGCAGCCTATGGCTCCCTGGCTGAAAACGCGCCTTCCCTGAACACGGAGCTTGCCTCACTGATGACAGACCCGAGAGTAGCCCTGGCTATACCAATGATGAGCATCATAGTTCGGAGGATCCTCAGGTCAGGCTGCCTGCTCCAATCATGCCTGGCCCCTCCCAGAGCTGCACAGGTGATTGGCTGCCTGGCTGATCAGGCAGGGACGCCAGCATTTTGCAAAGTGGCCTCTCTAGCCAGTTTTTCTGCCCTAGTGGCAAAGCACTGATTTCTGTGTGTAGAACTCCCTGGAAGGAAGTTAGAAATGAGTCACACTAGTCCAGAGAAGTTCAAGGGTGAACCAGTGACATCGTACTCCTATACAGTGGACTGACTTCCGGGGAAGGACTTGTTACTTGTGCATTAAGACACAGTTAAAAAGTTCTAACTGCCCAATACACATCACAAGAAAAGCTCCGATGGAGGCGAAAGGAAAAAGCAGGTGGGTTCAACTGGGGCAGATGCTTTGGTCAGGTTACCACGGTAACTGAGGACAATTTGACATTCTCCATATGCACTGATCCTCAATGTCCACGCTTCTCTCTCACGCCACACTTCCTATGGTCTCTGGCTCTCAGAGTCTCTTCACTAGAGACAGACAGGGCCAAGCTGTGAGGTTCAGGGTTAGAGGACACTGATGGAGAAGGATAGAGACATCAGCCCTAGTAGGACCCAGCTCTCAGGACCCCAGAGCCAATCAATGCCTTCCCTGGCCCCTCACGGAGAGGCACCAATGGAACACTGGAGAAGTGGGAAAGCGGAGGAACATGAACACCCAGACAGAAAATGGAGTGGAAGGTCACCTTGATCATGAGGCATGAAGTTAAAGGTCTCTGTGTTTCAAACCAAACTGCTCCTCGCTGCCAAACTTCCTACTTGTTGCAGATAAGCCACAGGACTTAGCTGATGGCCACATGGCTCCAGGAGACACAGAGGCAGCCATCTTGGATACAGTCCCAGTGGCCTCTGGGAATCCAACTCAATTTTTTTTTTCAATATCAAAACTCAACTTAGTCAAACACATAAAATATCTATAAGGTCCTTTCTAGAATGTAATCTATATTCTAAAAGAAAGTGGAAACTATAGGGTAAGTTCAAACTTAATTATCCAAATCAGTGTAAAGATGCAAGCAGCTCCTCCTGGGGAGAAACTGCCCGACAGTCGAAATGAAAATATTGGTCACATTCCTGCCTCGCTTCCAACAGCACTAGACAGGGAAATCACTCTTTCTCTAGTACAGTTCAGTGAGGCTAAAGACTTGGATCAAAGCTGATAGGGTAGGCAAGATTTTAAACTATACATCACGACCCAGTTCTTGGCCGAGATGTAATTAAAAGGGAACATTTATTGGCCTTTACACAGTCCTCCCCTCCCCCACCCTGAGGAGAACAAACAAACAAACCCGCCTCTCTCTCGGTTCTGGGCCGCCTCCACCCCCAGGCTGCGCGGTCCACGTGCAGTTAATGAGTGTGTGGAGCTGAGACGGTATCGAGACTGAGTCACCCACCAAGCAGCATCCAGTTCCACTACTGATGGGCCAGATAACCCGGTGCGTCACACCTGCTCCCTGCTCTGACGGGAGGTGACTGCGCTGTCCTAACCACGCTATGACAACAAGGACACTGTCACCACCAACTGCTGCCCAGCTCAGAGGGCTTCAAGGGCAGCTGAACACTTGGGTTGCTTCTCAGACTATCAAATGACCATCAAAAGAAATGAGACAAATGGGCAGGAAGGGGTGGGGCGGGCAGGGACGTGGGAGGGGAAAAAGTACTGACTAGCAGTCTTCCCACGGCCAGGAGGGGCGTTCCCTGAAGGGGAAACAAGCTCCGAGTCAGCAAGGCTGTTGCCTCAGCCCGCTTCCCACAACGCCCACACAGTGTCTCGGTTTCTGTGCCATGCAGAGAGCCAGGGGAAAAGTCACTGAGATAAAAGAAAGGCACGGAGGAGAAAACATTTAGAGGGACCTGCCTGCTCCCCTTTTCTCTGTTATGTTCCTAGGCAAGACCCGCTGAACCTAAGGACACTTGGCAGGTGCAGTGATCTGGCACTTGTTGTCCCAAATAAGCAGAGTGTGTGCTCTGAGACCTGCAGAACCGTATGGGGGCGTGACTCAAGGCAAACACAGGCCGCATTCCATCCCCGCAGCACAGAACAGGACAGGTGAGCGAGCCCATGGGTCACAAAGGGGACCCGGCAGGCAAGCTGACTGCTGACCAAAAGAGTTTGCACTAAAGAAAACGGGCTAAGGGTGGAGAGTCTGTGGATTAAGGCGGAGAGGCCAAGGGGCCTGTGGGAAGGCTGCTACTCATAAGACCCCTCACTCCAAGGCTCCATCAGTACAGAGCCCCAACTGTTCTGCTTTGGGTTAAAAGCAGCAAACCTACAAAAAAAAATTAAAACCAAGACAAAACATAGGAGTGGCAGACCTGACTGAAAAGACAGAGAAAGCCACAGATGGGATTTCCAGGAAGAAACACGAGACGGGAGGTTAGGTTGACAAGTTGTCAAATGAGAAGTCTCTACAGAAGAAGCTCATTGTTTCCCAAGAATGGCAGAGTGGAGGAAGGGTAAAAATTCGCTCCACCTCCCCCGAGAAAAAGAAAACATGCAACTCAAGCAACAACACAAACGGTGTCTAAATAGACAGGGGTGCCTGAAACTCGTTCCACAGGATAAAGGTTTCACTACCAAACGGAGGCTTTCTTCAGCTGCCAAGTGTCTCCACGGCAGTCAGAGACACCTTCGGCCAGCCCTCACCCTCAGGCACACGCTGAATAAATGCTCATATTGTTATCCGTGGGTTCTAAAGCCCTGCCATGACTCGGAGTGTTTCAGTTTACAGTTAGATGGAACTTCTCCCTTAGACACCGCAGAGCACACACACTCTGACATAACGTGGCCGCAAAGCCCCAACCCCAGCTTTTAAAGAAAGTCGTCTCAAAGGTAAATTGTTCCTGTGATGGCACTCAGCGCAGCGGCCTCAAGGAAATAAACGATCTTGGCATTTTAAATACAGAATGGCTCTCAGATGCCTCACTCTCTGCAGCATGAGGCTCTCTCTTTGGCGGATGTTTTTAAATTTTTACTTTAATGAGTGTTTTAGCTTTACTTATTTACTTAGTGTGTGTTCTGTTCTGTTCTGTCAACACTCTCTCTTATTCCCTGGAGACAGGGTCTTTCTCAGAACCCAAACCCTGGCAACTCTCCTGTCTCTGCCGTCCACAACAGTGTTACAGGTGTGCACAGCCACCCCCTCTAGCAACCCTCCTGTCTCTACTGTCCACGACAGAGTTAAGATGGGCGCAGCCACCCCCTCTAGCAACCCTCCTGTCTCTGCTGTCCATGACAGAGTTAAGATGGGCGCAGCCACACAAGGCTTTTGCCATGGTGCTTGAATTCAGGTCCTAGAGCCACTTCCTCAACCCAACTATGTGTTTTCAACTACATATGAGAAAATCTTCATCGTCAAATAAATGCCACGCAGGTAGCTGCTACCCTGAGTGTTCCTGGAGGTGGGAAGCGAGGTGTCTGTGTAGAGACAACCATGGTCTGCCTGCCTAGACTCTGAAAGTCACTTCTTTGCTGAAATTTTAAGAATTTATTATTTAGTATTGTTATGTGGGAGACAGGGTGTCAAAGGAGAAATATGGGGGTGTGTCATCTCCTTCCACCATGTAAATCCAGGTGGTTGAGCTCAGATGGCTAGGCTCTGTAGCAAGTCATCTGCCCGCGAAGCCGCCATGCTGGCCCACGTCCTTCCCGTTAAGAGTAACAGTGCTTCCTGATGGGGCTCCACTTAGGCAGCCCAGCAAGCGGACTCTTTAGCTGTGAGTCCCCGGCCCATCATTTCTCTGCAGTTACAAGGATGACATGTGACTCATTTCTTTCTCCCCTCCTGCCCTCCCATTCACACTGGAGATTTAAAGTTGTGAAACAAACCAAACCTGTCCCAGCTTAATGCACCCAAACATGGCACCGCCTTATTTTAATATCACCCGATGGATGCTTCACTAGAATGGAATCCCTTTAAATGTAAGCAATGTGTTCAGTCCAAGCACATTAAAAAAAAAAAACACTCTCACAATGAATTCCAAACATTATGCTTAGACAAAACAACAATCTCAGAAGCCGTGCATTACACACACATGCAAAACATCCCAAGTTCAAGTGACTGGGTGGCCACACCCCTTTTACAGCCTCTGGCCTGGATAGTTCCTCCCCAGGAACTCCACCGGCTCTTGTGGAGACCAGGAGACAAAAGGAAAGACGTCACTCCACCCAACACAAGAACCTTCCCAGTAAAGCTCAAGGTAGGCGTCAAGTCATTGTAATCCTCTCTCTTCTGTAACATGGCCTTTCCATGACAAACACCTGTGCTCCAGAACAACCGTCCAGAGTCCCGGGAGCCCCTTCTCAGAGTAGCCGATTACAGCAAACAGTGAGGCCTACAGTTGGACCCCACAGCTTTCCTAGGGACAGGCTGCTGTGCCGCTGGAAACCTTAGGCAGCTCGTGCCCCTGCCCTCTCCCTCAGCCTAGGCCCTGCGTGGGAGGAAGCTAACTGGAAAGAGTTGAACCGTGTGTCAACTGAGCTGTCACACCCACAGTTGGGTCAGTCCCATCGGTGATACACTGAGACTAGGCAGCCCCTTCTGGAGGTCTGATGACATGTCACAGAGTACCAGGGGCCTTGCAGGCGCGTGGCATAGGAAGACCCAGGGCCCAGGCAGCCTCAAGCCGTGGCAGGCTTAACACACAAAGCATACCAGGCTCTGTGCAAGTATTCCCTGCTATCAGCCCACCCCCAACACACAGGGGCCTGGCCCACGACTCACAGGAGCTAGCTCTTTGGTATGGGTAGTTTCTGAGCAGGACACATGAATGCAGCCATGACACACTCTACTGTGTAGGCCGGCCATTTAGATCAGCACTAGAGAAACGTACTGGCTAGATTTTGTCCATCACATCCTTAAACCGTTTGTTTAACATTCATAAAGATCGCGTCTCCCACAAACAACAAAGAGATCTGAAGCTACGCTCTGAACCGCTGCCATCTTCCTCTTTGCCACTCTGTCTGGTTGGTTGTGACCAGAGCCACTCCCAGGCTGCCGCTAGATGACCTTCCATGGTGCTGCTGTCCAGGGCCAGTTGCTTTTCGGTTTATAATTTCCATTCTTCTGCAGCTGACTAGCATCCAAAGTAAACTTATTTCTCAGCAGTGAAAGTGTTCTCTAGAGTAATTTCTATTAGTGAGTCTGCAATGCTTGTCCTACCAGCGACAAGAGCTTCAGACAATAATACCCAGCCCGGAGGACTTGCTATCCACTTCGGGGTCTAGCATTGCTCCTCAGGTGCCTGGCTTCACCAAGCTGCAGCAAGATCCTGAGAGTGCTAAGCTCTGCTGCATGGCACTGGATAGAGTGTGAGCATGGCAAGGCACCCTAGCACAACACAGCCCGCAAGTGACGGCACAGCCCGAGTGACAGCACAGCCCGCGAGTGACGGCACAGCCCCTGAGTGACAACACAGCCCCTGAGTGTCAGTACAGCTCCTGAGTAACAGCATAGCCCCTGAGTGTCGACACAGCCTCTGAGTGACGGCACAGCCCACGAGTGTCAGCACAGTCCCTGAGTGTCAGCACAGCCCCTGAGTGTCAGCACAGCCCACGAGTGTCAGCACAGCCCCTGAGTGACGGCACAGCCCACGAGTGACAGCACAGCCGGTGAGTGTCAGCACAGCCCCTGAATAACAGCACAGCCCACGAGTGTCAGCACAGCCCCTGAGTGTCAGCACAGCCCCTGAGTGTCAGCACAGCCCCTGAGTGACAGTTAAGTACAGGACTAGTTCTCCCTCTCACTTCTCACTATTTCTTATCTCTAGGCTTCTCCCTCCCTATCACTAACCAAATCTCAGTGCTGCAGTAAACACTCATGGTTTATGACCCAAGCCAGATAAAAGCAGACTCCAAGAGCTCAGCAGATCCACAGTTCTTCCCTCTTGCTCTAACTAATGCAGAATAGAGACCCCGACTGAAACTTCTGTCTCCAAACTTCATGCGTAAAGTAAACGCACACATTTTCCCTCGACATGGCGATGTTATATTTATACTTAAGGTCGTAAGCTACTTCCCTAAAGTCCACTTAACGCTTGACCTGTGTAAGCTGTGGTCGTAGGGGTACAGTCTGGGACCCCAGACCTGGAGTTAGGAGGCCGAGGCGAGCCTTGCTAGTAGCGCCAGGCACTAGCTGGATGAAGTCTGGCTCCTGCAGGGCAGAAGGAGCCTGCTGGCCCAGGGGGAATGTTCAAGCAGCTGAGTGTGCCCACTCTGTTGTATGCCTGCTCCTCATCTCCTCTTCTTCTTCTCTGGATGAGAGAGCCTTCTGCCTTTCCCACAAATCCTACACTTCAGCACCTCGCCAATCTTTGAAGGTCCAAATGCAGATGCTGCCGCTTCCAGCTGAACTATGTTCAGGAGCCCAGCTTGGCTACATGGAGTTAGGGAAGAAATCAGAACGGCTGCCTAGAGAAAGGTCAAGGGCTGAACTGTAACCTGTCTATAGACTTCTAAGTCTTTAAAAAGACAAAGACAACTGGCTGCCAAAGAAGTCTATCACTAAGCGGCACTGACTGGCCTTGGACTTGCTCTGTAAACCCTGGTAGATTCGCCTGTCTCAGCCTCCTGAGTACTGCTATAAAAGGCGTGTGCCACCACACCCAGACATTCCTAGTTTTCAAACTTCACATTCTAAGTCTGCTTTAAAAACAAATGGCTTCTCCCTTAAGGCTTCCGTGGCACCAGCAGGTTCCTGCTTACATCCATGAGCTGCGTGCGCACAGGCGCACTGAGTGGAGCCCAGCCAGAATGGAGCTGTGTCTTCCCCAGCAGTGCGTGAGTCGAGACGTTCAGGATTTACCTGTTTGTTCTCAAAACAGTGACATCAAATGAAGAGGCAGAAGCCCACGAACAGGCAGGACTCAGAGAAAGCTCCTGGGTCAGAATTCTGGATTTACTCACGCTGGCATGCCAGAGAGTTATATTACCATTAGAAGTCAGAGTAAAGCAATGCCATACATCTCCCACCAGCTTGGACGTCTGCGTGGGAGAATCGGGAATTAACATATACTGGGCTGGAGCATAGCTCGCTGGAAGAGCGCTTGCCTAGCAAGCATGAAGTCCTGGGTTTACTCCTCAGCACTACTAAGAAAACAATGAGTTAATTAAAAGAGGAACATACCTCAGTGAGAACAAGAAAGGGAGCCATTTAAGAAGGTAGATACTTCCATAAAATAAGTAAGTAAACAAAGCATCCCAGCTCTACAGGATTCTGCATGCACACTACTCACTCTAGCTACCTCAAGGCATTAATTACTTTAAGTATGAAAACAGAAGCACAGACTTGGCTGGGGAAGAGCAAAGAATTGACTTGCTGGATTGCAGCATACGCTTGAAACTGATGTCTGGTATCAGCTTCAAAAGGGAGCAGCTTCATTAAGAAGTGGCACACCACCACGTCCCGGGAGTAGGAGAGGGCTGTGCGCAGACTCTGAGTGGGTAAGAGGAGGAAGCCAGCTCTGACTCCACGTTAGCACGTTAACGGGGCTAAGACTCTCCAGGAGCACTTCTCTCTGGTGCAGGCCCCTGTCAACCTGCAGCACAAGGCCTGCTGGCCCTGTTTTCTCAGTCTTCCTTGAGTGGACACATCAAAAAAAACAAAAAAACAAAAAAAAACCAGAGCTCCCTGCCCATACACAGGTCCTTCCAGCCCAGATCTCCAAGGCCCTGACAAGTGCTTATTAATGCCAGCCACACCCAACAGACAGCAGAACTGGCCTCAGCAGCCTTTTGCTTTTTCAAAGGTAGTAAAGGTGCAAAAAACAAACAAACAAACAAACAAATACAAACACAAACAAAAAACAAAACCAAACTCCCTTGAGCTAGGGACTGACAGGTCAATGCAGTCAGAAAAGAGAACTCAGTCCAGTATTTCTTTGCTCCTGCTCCACAGGTTCCCAGTGTGAAGCAGGAAGAACTCAGGAGCCTGAGACCAGAGGCACCCAGAGGGCAGGGCCAACTCCTCTTACCGGGCTTCTTAGAAACCACACACTTAAGTCCTATTGTAGTTTTAAATTCAAAATAACTGAGATAAACATACAGGAAATGGTGGGCTTGCTTCCCCCAGCAGCCCCTCTAAAACTGAACCCAGTACCCAGCTCTGATGAAGCAGCCAGCTGACATTTGGATATTGTGGTAGGGGCCGGCCGGAGAGCAGTCACAGCCCCAAGAGTTTCTATTTTTTTTTTTTTGTTTTGTTTTTAAGACAGGGTTTCTCTGTAGCTTTGGAGCCAGTCCTGGAACTAGCTCTTGTAGATCAGGCTGGCCTCGAACTCACAGAGACCTGCCTGCCTCTGCCTCCCGAGTGTTGGGATGAAAGGCGTGTGCCACCACCACCGCCCAGCACCCCCAGAGTTCCTTGCAGACCATCTCATACAGTGGAAGGATGTCCTTTGCCTTAGATACAACCACCATGGCACAGCGGGACAGTAGAATTAGCTTCACGTGACTCCCAAGAACCTCATTATTTGATTCCTTTTTTCTTTCTTCCTTTTTTTTCTTCGTCTCGAGATAAGGTCTCGTTATGTAGTTCTGGTTCTGGCCTGGAACTCACTATGTAGACCAGGCTGTCTTGGAACTCACAGAAATCCATTTGCCTCTGGCTCCTACGTGCTGGAGTAAAGGTGTGAGCCACTATACCCAGCCACATGATTTGATTTTTAAAAGAAACTTTAAACAACAGAAGCCGAAGCCCTGGTGACCCTAAGCTTCTAATGTCATATCTTGTTGCATGAATTAAAAAAAAAATATTGTTTTGATGGGGAGCAGGCATGAGATGCTGGGGATCAAGCCAGAGTCTCAGGCATGCTTTATAAGGGCTACGCTCTCAATAAGGACTAAAATTCTTGCTGAATAAACAGAAGAATAAAAAGGAAAGGGTAAAAAATGGAAGAAGGGTGATCAGACTGTGCATGGGAACCCTGGAAGAAAAGCATTACTAATCTTGCAACAAAAGCATGCGATGGATCTTGCCCCACACCTGTCCAAGAGTTTCTGGGGCTCAGTCTGATTTTTAAAGAAACCAGATACCAGAACTCTATATTTTTTATTTTTGTTTTTCCAAGACAGGGTTTCCCTGTGTAGCCCTGGCTTTCCTAGAACTCACACTGTAGACCAAGTTGACCTCAAATTCAGAGATCAGACTGCCTCTGCCTCCCAAGTACTAAGATTAAAGTTGTGCACCACCGCTACCCGGCAAAACTCTAATAATTTAATGAAGCAAATGGAGAGAGTGCCATGGGAAGGGAGACACAGCTTAAGAAAATATGCTTCCTTGCCTCTAAGAATCCCCTGAAAAACCCCAGAAAATCACCCAAGGGACCGTCTGAATCAGAGGCGACTGTGCACTGTAAAAGCATGAGGCAGAAGAATCGTTCGGCTGTGTCTGGTACAATGGGAAATGGACACCGCTGGTAACTTGGATTTACTCTTTCTGCAGGAACCCCACCTGACTGACGGGATGCTGTTGTACTGATCCCTATGTCACTGTGGACGGAGGGCAGGGTGTGTGTCACTCTGCAAATGAGGAAGTGGGGCCGAGTGAGGGCCAGACGACAGGCACCTGAGGATGACAGCTCCACACACCGGAGCCTGTGCTGAGGGATGGCGAGAGGAACGGCTTTGGAGCAGGGTGGAGACTGGAAGGACAGTTTCATAACCACAGCTACAACACAGAGCAGAGCAGCTGTGAAATCGTGACTCTCCACCCCCTTTTCACACAGCCGGAGGGGACATGCCCTGGACATTACGAAATACCTTTGCTTCATCACTGATGTCCCAGGTGAAGGAGATGGCGTTGTAAGCGATCTCTTCTATGTTGCTAATGGTGTTGAAGCTTTCTTTGTAGTCGGCTACATGAAGCAGTGGATGAGAAAAAAGAAAGTCATGGCTGTTAGTGTCAACGTGAGATCAGAGTGGGCCAAGAAATGTTCAGTTTTCGGCATTAGCCTCTGGACAATTTAAGTAAGCATTTTGTTGGGTTGAAAGAAATACTGAAATAAAGGAGGAAAAAATAATTCCAGGACTCTGTTTTTTTAAAAAAAATAGAGATAAGTTTAGATATAGTTATTTCCATATCATTGGGTCAAAATTAGGAAGTTTAAGTCTAAAAAGCTTAAGCAATGGTCTTAAGGCCCCAAAACTGATCTGCAGAACCAAGGTTAGAACTCAGTTCTTCTAAGCTGGGTGTGGAGGCACATGCCTATCATCCTAGAAACTAGGAGGTGAAACAGGAAGATTTTGGTGTGAATTCAAGGGCAGTTTGGGATGTGCAATGAGTTTAAGACCAGCATGAACTAGACTGAAAGACCTTGTCCCAACGAAGAGAGAACTCAGCTCTTCTGATTCTTTCTTTTTTAATTATTTATTTATATTTCATGTCATTCTTTTTTTGTTAGCATGTATATTTGTATGAGGGTGTTGAATACCCTGGAACTGGAGTTACAGGCAGTTGTGAGCTGTCATGTGGGTGCTGGGAATTGAACCCGGGTCCTCTGGAAGAGCAGCAAGTGCTTTTAACCACTGAGCCATGTCCCCAGCCCCAGCTCTTCTGGGCCTTACAGAAAAGAGAGCTCAAGAACTCCAGAAGATAAGGAAACAGGAGCCACAGGTGGATGGTAGCATTGTGTGAGACTGGAAACGAGAAGGGGACAAACGCTTTGTAGGGCCATACCCCGGGTATCTACCACTGGGTTATCACAGACCAACGAGATCAGCAACCTAGCTCAGGGCATAGCAACTCCTAAAGAAGGCATCACTGCTCCCCGAATGTGCAGACGGAGTGAGGGGCTCTCGCTCGGCGGCTGGGTGCTGGTCTAGCATGTGTACAGTCCCGGGTTTCATGCCCAGCACAGCAGAGAAGGGGACAGACAGAAAGAGAGGCTGAAAGCAGACACTGTGTTAGCTGACTAAAGTGCCTGGTTCCAGTTACATGGCAAACCATTGCCTGGGCACAGGCCCCAAGCAGGAAGTGAGGACGGAGTCCTAATTCCAGGAGGCACAGGACACTGCCTGGAACACATCTGTGGCTGGCATCAAAATTCAAATGCTTTCGGCAGGAAGTTCATCACTGCCAAAAATAACTGGACTTGGCAGGCGGGGTACTCGAGCCTCCAAGAGCGAAGGTGGGTTTCTGGTCACTCACCGATGTCAATGCACCTCTGCTTGGCTGTGTGCTGCCGGGAGTGCCAATACTTCCAGTGTCTTAGCTGGTCTTCCCTGCTTTTGTCTTCAGCAAAAACCACCATGATCACGCTCTGGGAATGAGAATGTAGCACAGTGTAAGGTCAGCAAGTGGTGAGCAGCTTCAGGGAAAGTCACTGTTATGAGAGCTGACAGGGCTGAACACAACACTGTGGAGGACTAGAGAGGCCCAGTGGTTAAGAGTACTTGCTCTCCCACAGGACCTAAGTTCTGTCCCCAGTACTCACATCGGGCCTCTTACACCAGCCCTGTAACTCCAGTTTCAAGGGAGCTGAGGCCTCTAAGGGCATCTCTAACATACATAAACACTCACAGAGACATAAGAATTAAAGTAAAAATAATCCTTAAAAAACAAACAAACAAAAAAACCAGCCCACAAGCCCTGGCCCCTTCAGGCCTGTATTCAGTTTCAAGGGCCTGGAAGTATTAGGGTTTTCGGGAGAACAGACTCAGGTACAGAACTTACTCGAACTTTGCTGATCGGGTGGTGGATCCCTTCACTGCTGCTCACTTCCTTCAAGGTGACAGGATAGAACTGCCCTTTGTTCAGGTATGTCATAGTGCTGTCCCCTTGCTTCTGCCGTAGTGACTTGGAAGCTTCGAGGGTATACTCAAAGTTGTTCCTACAGGACAAAGAAGCAACAGGTTTCTGGGCTAGTCTCTTGGAAGCTTCTGGTACACCATAATCCTGAAGTATGTGCGTGTGGGAGTGTGTGTGTGTGTGTGTGTGTGTAGGGGATTACTGAGACAGAAGAGCACCAACAAACATCCAGCTGACTATGCCATGTTAAAAGCAGTACTTGTCCCCTTTTATTGATAAATAGAATCCTAAACACAAGTGTTCAGTGACCAAAAACCCTCACACAGTGGGCTACGAAACACTGATTAGATGTTCTATGATGTAATGTCAACAACTAGACATCTGGATGCTTGTGCTACAAATGACATCAGGAACTGGACAGGCGGAGGCAGGAACCTCCTGGGGCTTGCTGCCAATCTGGTCTTTATGGAGCAGAGGTTGCAAACGGGCTGGGAGCACAGCACTCGGTCATGTGTCTGCCAGCACTCTCTGTAGCTTCCACCTTCACCCAGACAGGTACTCCATGATTGCCTACGTCTCCTGTTACTTTACACAACCGCTCAGAACCTTCCTAGGCTGATGGTCAGTCAATTACACCTATACTTTTAAATAAAGTTTTATTAGAACGTAGCCACACCACCAGCTTATGCCTTATCTGAAGACCCCCTTTCCATTACACAGCTAAGCTGGCTAGTCACAAAACTAGAGAGGCTGTCTAGCTCACAGCGCCTAAAACTACCTAACTCATCACAGGGAAAGCTTAGAAGTTCTATCCCAAACCATAATGTCTGTGAGCTTATGACCCTTGTACCCTGGGATATACTTATAAAGGAAGTATAAATCCCGCAGATCCAGAAAACCAAGGGCCTTACGTTCATTTATGTATTTATTTAGTATGTGTGTGGAGGTTCCCTACTTCCATCTTGTGGCTCCTGGGATTGAACTGGAATCATCAGGCTTGGCAGAAAGCACCTTTACCCACTGAGCCACCTCACTGGCCTTGGTTTTTTTCTTTTTTTTAACTGCAAAATATGATGCAGTTAGACACATAAAATAAAAAGGAAATTCTAAACTTTAAAAACAATCTTGAGGTGTTTGTATACTTCTCATGAACCTAGAAAATGCTCCTGTTTCCAGAGCAGGGTGTACTTTTGCTAAGCTAAAAACAAGCTGCCAAGTTGGAAAAGTTACACTTGTTTATTTTATCATTAATAAGAATAATAAGTCCTTTGTCAACTTATTCATCCCTAAACTGTCATCTCTCTGCACACTTTAGGGAACAGACAGCCAGTGATTTACCTTCATCCCTATCTCCTTCAGAGTCTAGCCCACGTCACCACAGAAGGGAGCCAGGGAAGGGAAAGCACCAACACCAAGAATCGAGGAAGCCGAAAAAACCCAGAGGCCCGCAGGGCAACATTGCGGGAAAAGCTCCAGACCCAAGGTAAGGCCACAGTTGGCGGAGCAGAGGAAGGCAAAAGCACGCCAGAGCCACCTCAGATTTGTCAGGATCAATGCACCAAAAAGAGAAGTGATCACAGAGACTGAAAATCCAAAAGTCAGGTAAGAAGGCAACTATTACCCAGAAACATTGTCAAACACATAGTCCTCTGAGTTCATGCCCGGCATCCGGAGACTGAGGTCCGAGGGGAAGAAAACCTGAAATATCAACGCAGTGAGGCACGACCATTTAACTGTTATCACGGTTACTAACGACCAAGGTCTGGTATGGATGAGGTGTGTGTGTAAGGTCACCCACAACTCTTTTGAGGTGTGTTTCAAAATAAGAGTTTTGAATCTATAGAAAAATTTAAATTAATAAAAGTTATAAAAAGTACTAAAATATACTAATAAAAAAGTTATAAAAATATAAGTCTGGTGGTGGTGGCTTGCACCTTTAATCCCAGCACTGGGGAGGCAGAGGCAGGCAGCTCTCTGAGTTCGAGGCCAGCCTGGTCTACAGAGTGAGTTCCAGAACAACCAGGGCTACACAGAGAAACCCTGTTTTGAAAAACCAGTAAATAAATATTAAAAAGTAACTATCTAATTTTATATACCATTCATGAGAATGATCACAGACAGACAGATAGACACACAGTGCCTGCGATCCACTATGTCCCTTTCCTTATCTCTCCCACACAACACGTGTTCGGAGTCTAGAATCTGCAGCCAAAACACAAGGGCCAAGAGTCAAGTTTGCACCGGGGCTGTGCAAGCCTACTACCCTTTCCTGGAAAGTGTCCGTTTCTACCCCTAGAAGACCCTCCAGGGCAGTAAGACCTGCCTTCAACACCCTGAGTGCCAATGTACCCCCAAGTGACATCCGCATGCCTTCCAGTCCCTGGAACTCATTCAGCGTCCTGATGACTACCTCAAGCTCTGGATTAGGCGACGAAATAAGCAGCGCCTGGTGGAGACACGACAGGGCTGCCATGCTAGGCGAGCTTCAGGAGCTCGCCTGGGTCTACGATGTGAGCTGAAGAAAGCTATGAGAACGCAGTTGTGGTCAGGGGGAGATTACACACAGGCTTCCTCTCTCTCTCTCTCTCCAGCAAATCTCTTAGCAGAAACCATAATTGTTAACTCAGCTGTTGGTAAGATTACCCTTGTGCCCTTGATAATAATTTTTGGATTTGTAGGTTTAGCTTACAAATTATACCTACGGGCCTTTCTCTTAAAAAAAAAAATCTTTTTATTCCTGATCCACTCACTCTGGGCTAAGTTTCAAGCTTACATAACCAGGAAAAGGTGGAACCCAATACTTAGACAAACACGCCGCTGTCTTAGGAAGATGTTTTTGTCTTTTGTACCTCCTGAACGCCCTCCTTGAAGGTCTCTGAGAAGGTGGAGTCTGGAGTCCTCCGCTGAGCATTGGGCGGCTGAGCACCAGAGCTGAATTGGTCAGTGTTGAGGCTCCGGTCAAAAACCACCACACGCTCGGCGGGCTCAGGATGATACACCGTCGGGGGGATTCCCACAGTAAAGCCGTGTGGCTGGATTTCTGTCTTGATGGAGTGGGTAGGCATGGTTGCTATGGAGACAGTGACTGTCGTATCGGGAGCTGTCAGGTGGCCTCTCTTATCAGTGCCCAGCTGGTTGCCATGGGGGAGGACAATGTTGAAGGGCACGTTCTTCAGCACTTGCACCCTGTTTTCTCCAGCAGAAAGGAGGGGCTGCTCCGCCACATTTGGCATGTTATTTCTTCAAGAAAGGAGAAAGGACATTGTATGTTCAACCTTGGTGCTGATGCGGGGCTTGGAGGATTTGGGAGGAACAGGTGATGGGGCTCCAACCAGGGATTCATGCACGCGGAGCACATGCTACATATATGACTCAGTGCTCTGATGGTCAGGGCTCCTCACAGCAGCAACACCCTACACAGAAGCCGACTCAGCGGGAAATGGAGGAAGGACCCATTCCTGGTGAAGATCTCACAGCTTCAAGCAAAACCCAAAGCAGCTGCTTGTGGTGGTGCATGCTGGTAGGATTTGCTGAAGGAGGCAGAGGCAGGAGGATCACAAGATCGAGGCCAGTCTGGGCTACACATAGGGGCTGGAGAGATGCTCAGTGGTTAAGAGATCTGGGTGTCCTTCCAGAGAACCTGGGTTCAACTCCTAGTACCCATGGTGCAGCTCACAACAGTCTGTAACTGCAGTTCTGGGGGATCTGACACCTTAACACTAACTCACATAAAATAAATTTAAATAAATTAAAAAAAAAACCAAAGCGAAAGCACAATTGCTCTGACAGGGCTCGGAGTACTGCTCCAGTACAAGTTATTCTCGGTAATTCTAATGTGGATCCTCATATTTTATTATAAAACCTGACACTGTGAGTTCATAGACTCCAGAGTGAGGCCACCTGGGTTCAAACTGTGTGTCAACTAGAGCAAGCTATTTTGTCTCTCGGGCTCCATTCTTATCTGTGAAAAGAAAAAACAATTTGTCCTAGGCTTGTGTCTCTGTTGCTGTGATAGAACACTATGACCAAAAGCAACTTGGGGAGGAAAGACTGCAGGTCACAGCTCATCAAGGGACACCATGGCAGAAGCCTAAGGGGACCAGGGAAGAACACTGCTTACTGACTTGTCCCACTTGTTCAGCTACCTTTCTATATAGCCCAGGACTACCTGCCTAGGGACAGCCCCGCCCACAGTGGGCTGGGCCCTTCGACATCAGTCAGCAATGGAGAAAATGCCCCTTTGATGTGCCCATGGGCCAATCTGCTGGAAGCAATTCCTCAGCTGAGATTTCCTGTGCCCGGGGAGGTCTGACTGGACAAACAAACCGATACAATAGTGGGCATCCATCCTCTCACATGGGTGCTGGGGGTGGAATTCAGGGGACCACACCTGCACACAGACACTCCAGACACTCACAAGTAAGTGCTGCTTCCCCAAGGACAACTCATTAGCATACTTAACAATAGATATTTTATATAAAATTAACTGTGATTTAATATATAGGTAATATGAATAGTTTTAAAAATAATGATTTTTGAGTATGTGTGTATACACCTGTATATGTAACATGTATATGTGTGTGTGTGTGTGTGTGAGAGAGAGAGAGACATACATATATGGCAGCCTGCTGAGGTCAGAAGTCAACTCTATGGCGTGTTTCTCCCTCTACCTTTCTCACCTGGTTCCGAGGATGAACGTTACAGTTGTTGAGGCTGGCAACGAATACACGCCGGCTTCTACCATTTTATTGTGCTCAAAAAGATTCATAATAAATAGTAAAATGAATCTATAAGTATGCTGCTCTCCAAGAAATTGTGAAGTTTTAGATCGCAATATGGAAAACATTTATGAAACAAATCACGTGTCATAAATGTGCACTTCCAAAAACGATCTGCAAGCGGAACCACAATCACGGTAAAGAAACAGTTACCAGGCGTGTGAACTATGAGCTGTTTCTCAGTCCTTAAATCAGGTTCTGTCCCCTTCCCCTGAGGATGGGATCTGGCTACCACAGCCTAGGCTGGCCTTGAACTCCTGCTTCAGGCTCCCGAGGATTATAGGTGTATGCTACCATGCCTGGCTGTTTTATTTTTTATTACTAATAAAACAAGAATCCATTAAAAGCTGGTTTTAGAGCCAACAAGATGGCTTAGTGGGTAACAGTGCTTGCCACCAAGTCTGACGACTTGAGTTCGCTACTACAGAGTAGCAAGAGGGGACTTTTCTTAAGCTATCCTGTCAGGCATGCACCGCGGTATGCACCAACATGTCCATGCACACAGATAAGATAAATAAATGTAAAATGTGTCTTTTAAAATGTTTCCTGGCCATAAGATTGAGTTGTAATTAATTTATCGAAGTTTTAACCTAAAATGCCTTCAAGAGGAGTATGGACATTAATTCACTAAGTTTTACTGGGGCAACTATTCCAGAGTCATTGCTATGTATTTTCTTTCCTTTTTTCTTTTTTTTTTGCTTTGTTTTTTTCTTTATGCAGATGTGGCAATTGAACCCAGGACCTTGTCCATGCTAGGCAAGTGTTCCATCACTCAGCTGCATCCCAAGGGTTGCTTTGTCTGACACGGGCTTGCACAAGAGTCCAGGCTAGCTGGGGCTCCCGAGCCTCCTGTTTCTGCCTCCCAGGTCCTGGGTTACAGGCACGTGCCACCACACCCAGGTGGTTTTTAGACTCTGCTCCCGTGCCATCCCCTTCAGAGGGTCAAGCACGTCACGCTTTACTAAAAACGTCCCTCTGGAGGAGAAGAGCTTGAGGCTGGCTTTCTAGGCAAGGGAACGCTGCCTGCAGCAGGCTCTAACTCTGAGACGGCAGTTACTCTCCACGGTCCCTCCCACCAGGCCCTTCTGGTTTTACTTGGCGGGGCCTGCCCACCTCTTCACGTGTGCACACCTGTGTGCACTGGCCACCGCACTTACCTTTTGCTGTGCTCTGGTTCCGGGTGCTCCCCCTCGGGCTTTGCTGCGGATGACCTGCGCTCTCTGGGAACCTAAAGCATTAACACCAAGGAAAGGGATTTAGTCCTTATCCAGGGGAGAAGCCTTCACCTGAAGGAGCAGCCTTTATCTCATCTCCTGATGGGCTGCTGAGCACCAATCTGCTCCGATGGCACTAACAGCCAAGTCACCACCAGAGGTGGCGAGCAAGGGCGAACAGACTCAGCCTGTCATGGAGTAAGGGTTTCTTTCTCCTTTATTTAAGAAATTTTAAGTATGTGCTTTATATGTATGAATGTTTTTCCTGTACCTACATCCGTGTACCAAATGAGTGAATGGTGCCCATGGTCAGAAGAGGGCACCGGATGCCCTGGAACTAGAGTCATGGACAGCTGTGAGACACCGTGTGGGTGCTGGGAACCGAACCCAGGTCCTCTGCAAGAGCAGCCAGTGCTATTTTAACACTGAGCCTTCTCTTCGGCCCCATTCTACTCCTTCTGTAGCTCTCTTTCTTTGCTCCACAATCAAAAGGCAGACAAACGACACTAGACACACTGTGACACCGACCCACCGGAGACATGGACCAAACGGGCGCACAAATGTTGCTGAGATATGTGTGGGCAGGATATCTACGGTGCAAGAATTCTTCCATATCTTGCCACCAACAACAAAATAAAGGGGCTTGGGAGATGGCTCAGTGGTTAAGAGTGCTCATTGCCCTAGCATAGGAGTCTGGATTCACAGCCACCCCTAACTCCAGCTTCAGGGGATCCCTCTCCCTCTTCTGGCCTCCCTGGGCACCTGCATTCATTTGCAGATACTCTCCCGTACATCCCCGTACATTACACATAACACGAAACTAAGTATTGTTGGATTTAGTAGCGATCTGTTCTGAAGGCATTGCTAGTTATTAAGTGATAAAACAGAGGGTGATCACATCCAAGACGCTCAAAGGGCCATCCCTGAGCGTCTGCCATGGGTCAAGCCAGCGAGACAGCAGACACAGCACAATTCAGCACCAGAGAGGACAGTCTGTGGCAGGAACTGGGCTGGAACCCTAAATGAATGCATCCTAAGTTGCCGGGCCTGAGGGTCAAAGTGACACACAGGCTGTCCAGTGTGACACAGGTCGTCAGTGAGTGGCAGCTGAATTACTAGGACTCTGTGAGGTAGAAACTCATACACAGTACACGACAGTTAAGGCTAACTCAACTGTCTGGAGACAGACAAGATAAACGTGTTCTCATTTTAGAACGGGGCCCCAGAACTGAAAATGTGTGCATTTTCCGCAACCAATCCTAAGACTTTGTGGAAGCAGTTACAGAAATGGCGACTGCCCTGGGGAGAGCCCGGTCGGCCGGCAGCCCCTTGTCATGGCAGGGGAGAGTCCGGTCGGCCGGCAGCCCCTTTTCATGACACCCGGAACCAAGTTTGTTAAAACGCTCGAACTGGCGGGGGACCTGGCTACTACTTCATTTACAGCAGCGTCTCCTTCAGCTAGGGCCAGAGCAGCCGTATAAGAATCACCCTTTGATTCTATGATCGCAGATGCTCAGCTTTGAACCACAGAAATCCCGAGTGCTCATTAAACTATTTATAAGCCACTACAGAAGCACTCAGCCCGACATTCGGCAAAGGACTGTTTTACAGGCTGCTGAATCAGGTGCGTCTGGGAGCGCCATGCCCGGCCGTCCAGAGCCTGCGACCCACCTTGTAGTAGTCATAGAGCAGGCCCAGCGCAGCTGCGCTGTCTTCATCCCCATTGATGCTCATCATGGCCTTGGTTGCTGCAGTGAGAGGGTTTTCCAGGAAAGACTTCCAGGCCTCATCCTCACTGGTATAGGAGCGCCGCTGCGGATAAAGGGCCTCGTTCTGAAGGACCAGCACTGGCCTTTTGCTTCAGAGGAAGAAAGTCAAAGTTAAATCCACACTTCCCACAGCAAGACAACTTACAAGCCGTTAAAAAAAATAAAACCAACAAAAACCAAAACTGAACAAACAGTTCTTTGACAGTTCTATAAAAGAGGAACACGGCCCCGTGCCAGGAGGTGATTACAGGTGGGGGCAGCTCAGTGGCAGGACAACTGCCTAGCATGAGCAAGGCACTGGGTTCCACCTCCTGCGTTATAATGAATTAAATACCCACACCATTTGAAGACCTGCCTGAAGAGAACTCAATAAAGTAAATGAAATGGTGTCCACGCTCCTCTTAAAGGCATTTTTGAAATAAATAAAAACATTCAGAAAATTCAGGTTTGCAAATTTTGATTTACAAAATGCTTCCTCAAAAGGCATGCTTTAAATTGCCTTGTGGCCTGTGAGCTAAACCAATGACCCCAATAAGTCAAATGAAGACACGTTCAGAAGGCAGGGCACACCGGAGGACCACTGCCAGAGACCCTGAGAGGATGCAATTTGCCCAAACCCACAAATACCCCCAAGAAGACATGGCTATGCACATATCCTACAGCAGGAAGGTATGGAAAGGCATGGATACATCTCAAATACACTCAGGCTGGCGCCCTCTTCCCAAGCCCACACAGGGCTCATCGTGCTGTCACATGTGACTTCCAAGAAACAGGGACGGGAAGAAAGGACCGAGAGCAAGAGGGACATTTCCCTTAATCCTTCAGGGTGTATGGGAAAGTTAGAAGACTCTACTGTTACTAGAAGAAGGAGCCTGGAATGTAGCCAAAGGGGACTATAAATCAATAAAGAAGCATAATTTTCTGGCATGGGAGTGAACTGCTTATCTTAGAGATAAATACAACCTCCAACAAATGAAGCCATCAAATGAAAATCAGCCTTCCTAAAAAAAATAGTAAACAAATCCGATTTAAAATCTTTACATGGGCCCCGGTAAGATAAGATGGCGTGGGCAGAAGAGGCACTCACTCATAAGTCTGAAGGCTTGAAGTTCTATCCCTGGGAAGAGTGGAAGGAGAGAACAGATTCCTCCTGCAAGTTGTCCTCTGATTTTCAAACACACGCACACACACACACACACACACACACACACACACACACACACACACACCAAACACATTAATCAATTAAGAATCTTCCTTAGCTGATGACATGGTTTGGCTGGTGAAGGAACACAAGTTACATCTCCAAGACCCACATGGTTGAAGGAGAGAGGGAACTTGCCAAAACCTGTCCTCTGATGTGTGTGTGTGTATGTGTGTGTGTGTGTGGCACACACACAAACCTATACAATAACGTAAATAAAGTGTGGAAAAGAAAATCTTTCCTAGGCTTTAGGATTTGAAGGCACAGCCTAGGGGTTGAACATGTGATCTCTCTCCTCAGAGTCCAGGGTTTCCTGGGATTAATCCCCAGTGCTCCCCTGCCCTACAATAAATAAAATCTTTATTCGTTTTTCACATCAGGCAAGGACTATGTCATGTTAACAGTGCAGTTTGTGGGAAAATTCCGGAAAATCAATGGTGACTTTAGCGACGCTTTATAGGAGATTTAATTTAAATGATTCAAGCAAACATTACCGATTCCAAAAACTGGAAATGTCAACAGTCTCAACAACTGCTCGCTCAGCTGGTACTATTTAGTAAGTCAACAGGGAGGGAAAAGTGGAGCATTGACTTTAGCGAGGCGAAGCAGCCCTTTGTGTGTGTGTGAAGGGAAAAGAATGGAGGTGTCTGGAACGTCCCTGAATGATGGCTGTCCTGACAAGCAGAATTCGAGGCTCGGCTCTCATTGCAACACATGAGTGAAATATGGAAATGGCCTGGAGGTGACCCCATCTTTTCTAAAAGTGAGTGTAGAAAGTCTGATTATCTTTTCAAGTAATCAGCAAAGGTTAGGGCTTGGCAGTCACCCAAATCCTTCAACAACAGATATAGATTTAGGAAGAACAAAAAAAAAATGACAGGAAAAAAAGAAAAGGAAGGAAGAAAGGAGGAAAAGGAGAACATCTTTGAAAAACGGAGGGAAAACTCCGTCTGCCCTCAGCAGGCAGAGCTGATGTGGAGCCCATGGCCTTTAACTCGTGCCATGAAGGCAATTCGAAGGGTGCACATCTGGAGACAGGTTTATTAAAAATAGAGAAGACGTATCTCCATAAATCAAGTTCTAACCAAAGAAAGGTAAACCTACAACTTGGTGTTCTCCAAGCCTTTGGGTCCTGAGTCCAGTGGTGGTATGGTACACTGCTGAGATTCTCTGGTGTACGGCTGAGCTATTATTAATAGTCTAATAGCTACTTCCAGAAGATTCTGACAGTAGTTGGCTCATTCAACAGTTGTAATGCTAGTTTTTCAAGCTTTCCATCGTCTCCCATCCCATCCTACACTGATACAAGCATCAAAAAATAAATATTTTCCAAGAGGCTTTATGTCTGCAATCACCCTGAAGGCATTTTATATTTCCAAAGTATGCCTAAGGCCAAGAGGTTAGCGCCGGGACTTTTGCCTCCTCAGTAAGTAGAGAAATAAACAGAAGAACAATTGCAGCCCACTTCTTCATGACCAGCAAGCTGCTGTTCCAGCCCTGAAGGTTCATGAGTGTTTTCAAATAAGACTCAGATCTTCAAGAGAGCCGAGCACTAACTGAACTGCATTTTTTTTTTACAAGACAAGATTAATCTGTTGCTGACTGCCACACTGAGCTAACTTCCTTCAGAAAACAGGCACGAGAAAAACACAGATTCATTAAGCAACTACGAAGCCGATTCTCTGCTCCAGATTTACTGAGCTGAAATAGACGGGCTCTGTCTTTCAGGACATCTTTATATTTATAGAAAAGTCGCAAGTAAAATCGAGCACTATCCGTGCGCCCTTAGTCCTGCCAACGTCCGATCACATCTTACACCACCACTGTACATTTCTCGCTCGTTTCTTAAACCCCACACTCCAAAAGGCAATCCCGATTCGAAAGAAGTCTCTAGTTTATCACCCTGCTTGCAGTTTCTTCCTCTGGATACTCCCGAACAGCAGAAATAGTCTTCTGTAATTACCATAGGTGATGCAAGGGCCCGAGAACACCCACAGCCGTTTTCTCACACAGCAGCCGCAGCGAAGAGAACGCGCGGGCAGCGGACACTTCAACCTTCCCCTAGATCTCTCGCTCCCGCAGCTCGGCAGGTGACAGCAGGCTGCCCGGGGTCCACCCGTCCCCACCGAGCCATGGGCGTGGGGTTCGGGAGACCTCGGACGGCGGGGCCGAGGGCCGGGTGTCCCCCCGCTCGCCCCGCCCCGTCCGGCCTCGAGGTCCCCGGAGCCCGCGCCGTGGCTGCGGCAGGTGCGGTGGCCCCCAGGCCCTGGCCGGACTCGAGCCCGCGCCTCACTCACTTGTCGTACTCCTGTGTCATCGCGCTCGCTCGCCGCAGCCGGGCCGCAGAACTGGACTTTCGGGTTGGGACAGTACACCCGATCCGGGGGGAGGAGGAGGAGGCGGCGGCGGGCGGCGCGCGGCGGCAGGCGGTGGGTCCGGAGCGGCGGCCCCGACGGGTTGGGTTCGCTTTTCTCGCTCTGAGCCGGCTAGGCGCGGGTTGCGCGCACTGGGCGCTAGGCTCGGCCTCCCATTGGCTGGCGGCGCGCCGGTCAGGGGCGGGGCTTAGGTAACTGGGGGGCGGAGATCGCCATGTGATTGGTGAGATGGCGGGTGGGGGCGGAGTCTGAGGGCCGGGCGGGAG
>NW_004949108.1:3290163-3292095 GCF_000317375.1 Microtus ochrogaster | reverse complement strand
GGCGCCGGCGCCGCGAGGCTTCGGCGCGCACCCGCGTGGGCGCGTCTCACCTTCCAGCTCTCGCTCGCGGTCACTTCCCCGGCCCCATGGCCTTTCCCTGGGAAATATCTTGGAAAGGGTTCTGTCTTTGCTGCTGTGCAGGTTTGGAGTTTTCCTGCTGCTCCATTTCTTAGTGTCCACTGTATGTGAGCCGAACGTCTGCACGGCCTCTTAATAGCCCATTTTCCCCCAGACAGCGGTCCCTATTTATTGGGCGCCTACCTCGTGTCAGTGGCATGGGGCTACAATAAGCCTTCTTCCCAAGCTCCAGACCCCACATCTCTACTTGCCTCTTTATCCACTCGGACCTCCATTTGGGCTTCAGCATCCTCACCTCCTAGCTGCCTGTGTGCTCTCTCTGGCCAGCTTCTGGTTAGTTTCCACCCTCTTCCTCCTATACTCTCTTTTCCCTGATGGATTTTTTTTTCCCCCTACGGGTCTGCTTCTTTAACCTCAGCCTGAGGCCTACTACAGTCCAGACACCGAGGATAGGGAGAGACGGAGCTCACAATTTCCCCTGCTTCCTAGAGCATCCTAGTTTGGGAGTCACGGTGATTCCTTTGGTGTACCGAGAGGTGGCATGCTCTGCAGGCGGGTGGGGAGAGTAAGGTGGATGGGGGCTTAAAGATGACGGTAGTGAGGTGTGGCATCTAAGGTACTCAGTATGGGTAGAGGCACAGCCATGGATGGGGTAGCCCGGGCATCAGCGTGTCCACTGAAGGGCTGGGAGAGCCGAGACCAGAGTAACTGAGCATGGACAGCAACTGTAGAGTTCCACAGGCTTCTGTGAGGTCTTAAAGGAGGAAACTTTGCTGAGGGCTTGGGGTATGGCATAGACAGACCTCATTCGTGTTTTAAAATAATCTGGCCATTGGATGGTGGAGAACCAGTAGGAGACAATTTCAAAACTAGTAGGAAAAGATAAACAGTAGCCAGAAGCGTGGCCTGGGGTGATGGGGCCATAAGAAGTGTATGAATTCTAGACGCAATTGTTAGCAGAACTGACAGGATTTTCTGAGAACGGAAGAGCAGGTTAAAGAGTTTCATGGATAGATGGTGTGTGTGCACTCCCAGGCCTCAGGAATCCAAGCCAGGGAAGCTTTCCAGTTTCAGGCCAGTTCCAAAGTAAAACTCACCCCCGACAAAAAAGGAGGAAGAGTTAAGAGTGACCAAAAGTTTTGCAGCCGAGAACTGGATAGTATGACTTTATCTCCTGAGATGAATGACTGTTGTCCCCTGAGGTGGTGGGGGGCAGCAAACACATACATTTAGGGATGGGCAAGGGTCCTGTTTGAGATGCGTTGGTTTAAAGTCCAATTGTCATATGTAGATGATAGATACACAGATAGATAGTGGACTGGAGTCCAGGAGGAAAATCTGGACCGAAATTTGACCTCTGGGCATGGTCACCCTGACGGTGGAATTCAAAGGCCTTGAAACGGCTGACCCTCCAAGGCAGGGAGGAGGAAATAGGATGCTATAGACCCTGGGTCCCGGAGCCTCCGACAGCAAAGGTGTGGAGAGAAAAAAGCCAGTAGAGGAGACAGGGCAGACACAGGCTGAGTGTGGGGACCAGTGAAAGATGCTGGATCAAGAAGACCAAGAAGTAAGGTGTGCTCTTGCTAAGGACTGAGCACATAAGGCCACCTGTTCCTTTGTCCTGTATTAACCACCCTCTCTTCTCCACCGTGCCCTCTCACTTCTCCAAGGCGTTAGTGCTCCTGTCGGTAACTGTAGCTGTTTCCAGTCTCTGTGCCCAGCCCTGGTGCAACACTGGGGCCCTACCGCCTGTTCTTTCTTTACATGATAGTTCTATATTTAAGAAAATTACACACACACACACACACAGAGAGAGAGAGAGAGAGAGAGAGAGAGAGAGAGAGAGAGAGAGAG
>NW_004949108.1:3289226-3290063 GCF_000317375.1 Microtus ochrogaster | reverse complement strand
CTTCATACTCTTGCCAGAGTGTCCCTTCATAAAGCTTATGTTGCTTCCAATAAAGCCCACCCTTCCCAAGTCCGCTGCTACCTGGAAGTTAGCACACTCCACCCACTTCACTCACAGACTCAGGAGTACTTCCGTTTCCCTACCCAAACTTCCTGAGCCTTGGCCCAGTGAACCAGCCATCCTGTGTGACCCACAGTGCCTCTAGCAGACTTCCAACATTTCCCATGCTCCATTTTCCATGTGCAAGATTGTTATGCGAGCTTTTCCAGAGAGGGCATTGTTCTGTTGCCGTGTGGCCCCCAGCACTGGCATGTACATGGAAATGTCCTGGAGATGGTTATCAAATGGCACAGTTCTCTGTAGGCATCCAAGGCCCCACAGTCTGGTCTCTTCTGGCCTACCTATGGGACTGGCAGATTGGCTCTCGATAGAGAGGACACTGAGCTGAATTGGTCCATTGGATCCACTGTCTAACACATGGTAGGTGCCAGACAAACAGGAACAGTGAAGACATGTTAAATCATAAAGTCAGAAACAGAGCAGTGTCTAATCCCACTGGGATTAGATCATATAGATGTAGTGATAAACATATATGGTTTTAGGTGTGATGGTACAAAGCTGTAATCCCAGAAGTCAGGAGGTAGAGGCAGTCACCCTCATCTATATATTGAGTTCGAGGCCAGACTCATGGTTGTAACATGAGACCCTGCTACAAAACAAAAAAACTGAAAAACTTAGTCTTATCGGTAAACTTTGAGATAAGATTATTCAATATCTTTCTAATACATTCTGAATTTCAAGTCCACATCTGTGGGCTGTTAGCATTATGTCTTTCTG
>NW_004949108.1:3253485-3289126 GCF_000317375.1 Microtus ochrogaster | reverse complement strand
GACCAGGCTGGTCTCGAACTCACAGAGATCCGCCTGCCTCTGTCTCCCGAGTGCTGGGATTAAAGGCATGCGCCACCATCGCCCGGCTGTCTTTATTTTTACTTAATTTTTTACACCTATTTATTTAGTGTGTGGAAATGAAAGGCCATAGCATGCCCATGGAAATGAAAGGCCAGCTTGTTGGAGATGGTTCTCTCCTCCCATCACGTAGGTTCCAGGGATTGAACTCAGGTCATCAGACTTGATGACAAGCTCCCATACCCACTGAACCATCCCAAAGGCCCTTAATTATACTTCAACGTTATTTTTAATTATAAAAATAATAACTACTCATGGTTCAAGATAAAGAAACTAGTAAGCAAGGGAAGGAAGACATTTAAGCAATGCAGGCGAGCTGGAGTCCAAATGGGCTCCTCCGTCCCCATCCCCACTCTCCTGAGAGAACTAACCACTTTTAACTTTTTCTCTGTGTTTCCAGATTTTTCTATGTGAATGAAAGCATATAAGGTTCTTACAGGGATGAGTTCCTGTTTCTCACAATTTCCACAACTTTTGTGTCAGAGCACTGGAATTGATTTCTCTGAGTGGGTGTGTGTTAGAGACTGGTGGTCAGCAATAAATTTTCCCTTACCCTTCAGAATCACAGCCATTCATGATAAACATCCTCCCAAGTACGTTTCTGCTCAGTAGGCCAGGTATAGTCAGAGGGTAGATTCCAAGAATTGGAGTTGGTGGGGGAAGCATATGCACACTTGGAATTCTCAAATTAACATTTTTACTATTGTACATGTGTGCGCATGGGGAGGGGCTGTTTGTGTGGCATGGTGTATGTATGTCAGAGGACAGCATGATGGAGTCAGTTCTTTCCTTCCGCCTTTACGTGAGCTCCAGGGATGAAACTCAGGTTCACAGGCCTGTGCGTCAGGCGCCTCATCCACTGATCTAGCTCTCACCAGCGCACAGGGAGAATGTGTTAGATTTTTTACGGACATTTTTCCAATTAGCCACTCAAACTGGCCAAAGCCATGATGGTGCCAACACCAAACGTTGTCAGAGAGCACTATGAAAAAAATACTATCTTACTGCTCTAAACTGCATTTTTTAAAGTTATGAGTGGGGCTTATATTTTTGGAGGGGCTTCTTAAACTTAAGAATGGGAGCCGAGTGGTGAGAGCACATGCTTTTAATCCCAGTACTCCAGAGGCAGAGGCAGGAGGATCTCTGGCCTCTTGGAGGCCAGCGTGGTCTATAGAGCAAGTTCCAGGACAGACTCCAAAGCTACACAGAGAAATCCTGTCTCAAATAACCAAACCAAAAGAATGGGGTAGTATTGTTGGTTTCTGCTTTGTTCTTCTGAGATAGAATCTGATTATATGGCCCCAACTGATCTCTAACTTCTGGGCTCAAACTATTCTTCTCCCTCAGGCTTCTGAGCAGCTGTGTCCAGGCATGTAGCGATGCACCCAGCTGCAGTCTTATTTTGTTTCTTTGTTACTGTCACTTTAACTTGGAGGGATGTGCTTGTTGATTTTCAGACAGTCTCACTACCTACCTCTTGCTAACCTCAAACTCATGATTCTCCTGTCATAGGCTCCCAAGAGCTAGGGTTATGGAAGTGTCACACCATGCCCAGTCGATGGCACTGTTTTAAAAAGAAGGTTGTATCCTAAGTGAAGGGTATCAGAGTAGGGAACCCATTGCATCTCCCTCCCCGTGGTAGCCATGGACTCTGGAAAAAGTGTGTCAAGGTTGCTCCTGCTGGCTAGTGAGGTGTTCTTAACATACTTACTTCTCTTTGGGCCCCAGTAAAACAAACATGTCGAGAGAGAGAGAGAGAGAGAGAGAGAGAGAGAGAGAGAGAGAGAGAGAGAGAGAGAGAGCGAGCGCGTGTGTTGGGCATCCCACTCTTATGTCCCAGGGCTCTAAGAACAGTTTCTGTGATCAAAATTACCCTGGACATTGCAACAAGTTTCCTAATTGGCACCCCAGTTAAAAGCTTCCAACACACTCTATCACTCTGCCCCCGTTACAGTGTCTGGTACTGTGGTTCACACATGCTGAATTTTAGCCCTTTTCCCTGGCTGGGTTTAAACCAACCTGCTGTGCCACTAGAATTGCTCCCAGGGGCTCTGATCATTGTCCCTTCCTAGACTGCACCTCTCAGGCTGCTCTGCCTTCTCATTAGTGTCTGTCCCACGTGACTGTTCGAGATCAGGATTCAAGTTCTAGGTCAGCATCACAGTTTTACCCCAGGTGGCTATGTCCCTAATAGTCCTGCGTTTCCGTTTGGAAAGCAGTAGTGAGTGTTGTGGCGTTAACTGGAATGGTGTGTTTCCAGAATTTCCCACAGGGGTGTGTGAGAGAGTGCATGACATGAAAGCAGAGGGGACACTGGGGGAATGACGTGAGCTAGCGAGAAGGGACAGTAGAGGAGGAGCAGGAATTGAAGTAAGGTCGAATGACACATATGCATGAAAATGTCATAATGAAACCCATTACCATGTGTGCTAGCTTTAAAAATTAAAGACACAACTAAACCTAAACACCAGCCCCACCCCCCCAACATACACAAAATGAGCCGGGAAGTGGTGGCACACAACTTTATTTTTTTTATGTATTTTTTATTTTTTTTTTATTTTTTGGTTTTTCGAGACAGGGTTTCTCTGTGGCTTTGGAGCCTGTCCTGGAACTAGCTCTGTAGACCAGGCTGGTCTCAAACTCACAGAGATCCGCCTGCCTCAGCCTCCCGAGTACTGGGATTAAAGGAGTGCGCCACCACCGCCCGGCGGCACACAACTTTAATTGCGGCACCCAGAAGACAGAGGCAGAGGCAGGCAGAGCTCTGTGAATTCGAGGCCAGGCTGGTCTACAAAAGCTAGTTCCAAGACAGGTTCCAAAACTACACAAAGAGGTTTTTTCTGTCTTCCTCTTGCAGAGGCTGTTTTTGTCTTTTCCCACTTCTCCCCTTCCCCTCTTCTGTTTCTCTCTCTCTCTGCTCCTCTCTCTCCTCTTCTCCCCATTCCCCTCCATAACCCACTAAATAAACATCCAACCTCAAAAAAAAAAAAACTACACAGAGAAACCTTCTGGAAAAAAAAAATCCCACATTTCCCGGCTTATGGACATTTAAAGATGTCTTCTTTCTTCTCTGAAGATCTTGAGGTTGGTAGAGTGTCGCTCATGGTAGAATGTGCTCAGAAAGTGGCAGGACTGACATTCAGTCCCTGATAGTCCATCCTCCATCCCAACAACAAACATATTCTAAGAGCAGGAACCTACGCTCTCGTCCCGAGGCACACCACCTCATTGCCTCACAGCAGCCATTTGTGCACTAGCTGCTTCCTTCTGGGATTTGAGTCCTGATGACAGGCTGGTAAAGGAAAGGACATCTCAAGTGGCTCAATGATAATGGCAGAGTCTCTGCGCCAGATCTCCAACCGCCCCACCCTTTGCCAGCCTGAGATGAAAGACTTTCCACTCTGGAGAACAGGGTGTGGGAGGCAAGGAAGGCTGACTGTCCCCACTGCCTCCAGCCTTGAGATATTGGAAGCTGTTTAACCTCTGAGTCCACCGTGGGCAATCAGATTATTATCACTCTTATTAGTAAAGCCTTTCGCTAGTTTTTAAAGAAAAATGTCACAAATTGGGAATAATGGGACAGATCTGTAATCCCATCACTTCCAAAGGCTGAGGCAGGAGGCTTAAGAAGTCAGCACTAGTCGGCTGTGCAGTAAGACCCTCTCAAAGGAAAAGCGCGATGCCCCATACAGTTCCCGGCATATAACAAGAGCTTAACGAATGTTAAACTTACAACCTCCTCACTTTTCCATTATCCTAGCATAAGCTGTTTTATCCTCTAGGATAAAAACTTTACCTCTTATTTAAAAAGAAAAAAAACCCCACAAATGTCAGGCATATTAGCATCAGTGGTCATTGCTATTCAGGAGGGGAATGGCATTGGCCTTCCTCGGGGAGTATCGAGTGTCCAGCATGATCAGGCACCCCCCCCCCCCAGCTTCTGATCCTTAAAGCTCTTTGAGGTAGTCTGAGGTCATCTCTCATAAATGGAGAAGCTGCTGTGGAGAGAGAATGAGTTCCAGGGTCTCAAAGCCAGTAAGTGTGATGTGAACCCCGACATCTTGAACCCCATACTTTCTAACAGGTTTTGATGTTTCTATCTGAGATTCCAAAATTAACCCATGACCCCATTGTAGAGCAGTCCGGACACACTGAACATGGCAGAGCTGTGGCCAGCACTTTCTAGTGACAGTATCTGGCTTTGGAGATGGCGTTTGGTGGTTGCCTGAGCAGAGTCTCAAATCTCGAGCTCCACCGACTCTCAGGATTGCGTCCATTTTATCATCCATCCACTCCACTTTCAAATGTGACAGTTGCCATGAACACGCTTGCTGAAGGTTGGTCCCCCTACCCCCATCCTGTCTGCCAACCGCCAGGTCTACTAACGCCAGGTGAGTTTTGTCAGGTACCTGGGACTTGGTCCAGACTCCAGTCACCAAGAAGTCATCTGTGCGCCTGTTTGTGAATGGAGGCAGCAGAGGCTCAGTGGGATGGGGCGTCACCAGCTTGCTGGCAACTGGGAGAATCAGGATACCGGGCATTCTTTTCCTGTGGCTTCACTGTCAATTGATCGTTTCAGCAAGGGCTCGGCAGTTGCGACATAGCTACCAGAAAGCCCTTGGCTTAGGAGCGCAGGCCTTAACCTCCAGAAAGCCCTCTCACCTATGACTAACAGGGCATAGGCGTAGCCATCAGATTTGCTGCCACTTGAAGAAAACACCCAGGTGGGGTCTGAGAAGCTAAGCCTTGCTTTCTGGCTCACACGGCCACATTTGCTCCTGGAAGTAGCAGTCCTAGTGGGAACGAGTGGTCATCTCTTTGACACAAAGTATTTATTTGATTTAAATTTACTTAAAATTGTGGGAGCATCACATACATCATAGTGAAGGGGGAGAGAGACAACCTTGCTTTGTAGCTGGAGAACAAGCAAGGGTCGAATCACTTGCTCAGAGTTCACAGTTCACTGATCCGGATCTTACGTGATTTCCCCGCTGACAACTTCCTTTGCTTGAAAAAAAAATCACATATTTTTGCCCTCAATTTTTATGTCCTTTCTCAACCACAAAACCACCAAGTCCAATGTCTGGGATGTTGAGTAACTTCTGTAGTGCTAATTGGAATAAAAAACTACAGGCTGAAGAAAGGGGTAATCGAGGGCATTTTACAATAAGCATCAGCAAGGAAAAGCAGGAGCCAGTCAGGGGAATTTCATGACGGCTCTCCAGGGCAGGCTTGGTCTCGGTCTGCACAAGTGTGAGCATTTGTAGTGCTGCTGCTTTGAGGGAGCTCGCCCAGCAACACTCAGCTTAGATACCCTTCAATCCTAGATTTAAAAAACATTTTAAATTACTTTATCATTTTATGTATACTGAAGTTTTGCATATATGTCTGTGCGCCGCCAGTGTGCTTGGTGCCAACAGAGGCTAGAGGAGGGAGGTGGAGCCCCTAGAACTGGAGTTACATATAGTAGTGAGCTGCCACATGGGCGCTAGGAATTAACCCAGGTCCTCTGGAAGAGCATCTCTCCAATCCCTCCTTTAACCCAATCTTTCGAGTTCCTCCAGGCAGCATATGACTTCATCTTTACCCTGCTCTGAGCTATGGTGGGTTTGGCCAATGGTGGGGGCTTCTCTGTAGCCTGAAAACAACAGAGGGCCAGTGAATATGTGTGTGTGTGTGTTTGTGCGCGCGCGCGCATGCGCGCACGCACCAGTGAGAGAGTGTGCATGCATGCCTGTTTCTGAGTATGGAACCCAGGGTCTTACACATCATCTCTGCCACTTTGTAGCATCCCCAGCCAAGTGAGTGGGTGTGTGGTAAGCCGAGAAACTCACAGACAGCGCAAGGAAAATGCAGACAGGATCGCCAGCACTGTGACCCCAGCTACTCAGAGGACTGGGTTCAAGGCCAGCTTGGGCAAGGTAGGAAACTTTTTGAGACAGGAAGAAAAAAGAGCCAGAGCTGCAGCTCAGTGCTAGAGCTCTGCCTAGGACGTGGAGGATCCTGACCTGAATCACCAGCTGAGATGGGAGACTGCAACCCTGCAGTTCTGGGGAGATGCATGGTGAACAGAGAACCACAGTGCGTCCATTTGTACTTAGTTGTGTGGTATGTCCTAGGTGCCTGTCTTTGAATGCCGCCTACGCTCCTAGGAATTCTAGTTCTTGATGAGGACACACTGAGCTGACCTACCTGGCTTGTGGCACTGGACCCATGTGTGCACAGCCAAACCCACCGCCACTCTCCAGTTGCTCTGCCTAGGGAACCATAACTGCACAAATGTCATTTATTCGCTGACCATGGTGTGTGCACTGGGCACAAGGAACTCTCCTTGGGGAGCTGAGCTGGGCTGGCGGAGGCTGGCTGGAGACGACATCTAAGTAGGGTTCTCAGGGAGCAAAAGCTCTGAGAAGAGAGAGGACATCCCTGACAGCAACACCAGCCCTGGCAAGAGCCTGGAGGAACGAGATGTCATGGCTTGTCTGAGCTGAGGGAGCGTGCAAGGCAGGAGATAGGAAGGAGTACAGGAGCCATGGTCCAGTGACGAGCCACTGGGCCTCTAGACAGTAAGGAGCCATCAGAGGATTTGGAGCCCCAGAGTGCTAGTAAATCTATTTTTGGAAAATTACTGGCTAAGGAATGATAAATGCCTGGAGAGAAGGGAGGTTTTGCAATCCCCCTGGAAGAGAGGGGTGCATGTATCTGAGCTGGGCAGTGACACCGTGGGGCTGTGTCAGGCTGGATGGAGACTAGTGCCGCAGGCAGGGAGGGCTAGAGATTTGTTGCTGGTGTGAGTGGGAGGCAGGGAACATTTCTGAGGGAGATGAGGTTTGGGGTGAGGGTGGGGGCAGCTCTGAGGATTCTTTAGATTGGGGCAATGTTTTCATCCACACTAGGTAGCCGTGTGAGTGGATACAGCTGCCAGACTGTGGAGCCAGAATTCCTGGGATCAGATCTTGACTCTGGCTGTTTGACCCTGAATAATCAATGAACTCGGTGTTTCAACATTTACACTCATAAAATAGTGGGGTGCCACATCATGGTAGTTAAGAGGCTGATCATAAAATAATGGGGAGCCGTGTCATGGTAGGTAAGAGGCTAAGCAGCTCTCAGGAGCAGGGCCTTGGGACACTAGGCAGGAGACAGCTATTTGACAGCCATGAAAGTAATGCCCAGTTCCCCTCTCTAAGAACTCAGAGTAATTCAGAACCAATACTCAGAACACTATTAAACAATGCAAAGTGCCCTGCAGTGACTGCTGGAGTGAGGAGCAGTTAGTGATGTCCCCCTTAGTCATTACATAGCTGGAGCATCTACCAACAGCAGGATTCTCTTAGGAGCCGTAAGAGATGAGCCTGGACAAGAGGACCCAGGCAGGCTAACTGTGTTAAATGTGCCAAGTAGGACACTGGAGGTGCCGAGTGATGGAGAGACAGGAGTAATAAGGTACCAAGGAAAGGCCAGGGAGCAAAGCCAGGGAAGAGGGTACACGAAGCACCAGGGAGAAGGTGCCCAGTGGCAGGTCCTAAGGGACATGTGCAGGCGGTGGGCATCCTGTCCACTCTGCCCTGCAGGGTGACTCAGGGATGCTTCTTATCTGTGCCCCTTCTGATGCAGGACTGCACTGTGCAAAGCATGTCAGCTAGACATAGAGACAGCTAAAACTGAGTCACAAGAGGAAAACCGAGCCAGCTTTAGAGAAGAGGAGTTGGCTGCAGTGAGCATGGAGGGAGAGGACAGAGCAGTCCAACAGGCAGGGGTCTTTCCAGAAAGACTTTCCTTCTGGTGGGAATTTCTAAGAGAAAACTGAGAACATCTTCCATCCTCCCACTGATTTAGCGTTGGGGTTAGTTTTCTTCCCAAGACCTCCCTCCCTCCTTCCCTGATATTTAGACAGGCCAGCCAGTGAGCCCCAAGGACCCACCCGTCTAGGTTCCGATACAGCACCACAGTTACAGCTGAGTGCTGCTGAGCTAGGGTTTTCTACCTGGATGCCGGGGATCCGAACTCAGGTCCTCATGCTAGTGCAGTAGGCGCTTCCACCACAAAGCCACACCCCCAGCCCCATCCTTTTCGCTTCAGGTAATACGGACCACTTAATGCACCTCCTGTGAGCAGCAGTGGTAACAAAGGCAACCATATACAAGTGGCAGTCTGGCTTTAGGAGGCCTTGGGGAGCTCACGAGTCCCACTTCCCTGCAGAGATTCATAAGGCATGCACTGGTTGTTCCAAAAGGAAATCACTCACTCCAGAAGAGCAAAAGGCCAAGTGAGCCAAAACACCGGGCTCTTCATTTACTGAGTCCTCTTGGTCATGTGTGTTAGCAGATCAACCTGGCACACTAAGGCAACAAACAACTGGACATACACAAGAGCTCCTTGAGTGTATTTTGTGAGAGACTAAACCGTGTGAATTTACTCAGCTCTCAAGAACTCAGAGGCATTTTAAGTTAGAAACAATAAAACCTCACCAGCTCCACACTTGGTACAGACCTCCACTCTTCACTGTCTGCGCATTCAAGTACCTCAGGTAACTTGTACAGCAGCTGTGCCTGGAAACTGTCTTCTGGAAGACGAGGTGTGCCGCCCTTCCCAGTGTTTTTCCGTGTGAACACCGAGTCACAGTTGTGCCACGACTGGGGCTGGGGTGTGAGGGTAAGAATTAGAGGCATTGTACAGGCGAACTCACCATGCTGGCTGCCAGGTGTCGGGCTCTCCCCCTCCATTCCAGAGTTGAGTGGTTCCTCTTCTAAGGGTCAATGGCAGGCAGGCTTTCTACATGCCCCTACCACCACCACACTTCTAGGGGATGAAGCACTTCACCCCCTTGAAACCAACACTGCAGCCCCACAGTGATGCCCACTGCTCCTGTGTATGGGATCCAGAGCTGCACAGGGGGCACTCTTGCCAAGTCTCAAACTACCAAAGAACACACATATTTTAGTGTGTGTGTGTGTGGGGAGGGTACTAAGAATAGGCAGCAGTGTGTCGGTATTCTGCAGAGGAGGTGTCCAAGCTGGACCAGTGAACATGCTCATGGTTGTGTACTAAAAAATGGTAACGGGGTCAAAATTCACTGGTAAGATTAATGCAGGAGAGCTGGGATGTTTTTGTTGCATCGTAGGCTGTATCAGCTTTGAAAACGTTTACATTTCTGAGACTGCCATGTGCTGCTCTGGACTGTGGGTCCCTGGCTGCCAGGTGAGGCAGGTCAGGGCTTCCCCTGCACGTGCCATGTGGCCATCTTGGATCTACCTTCTTCCTGATTAGTTCGGAGCTAAGGACCGCCACGGTCCCAGTGATGGAAGCAGAACCCATTGCTAATAGTGATCTCAAAAAGTCCAAGACCATACAAAAGAAAACCAGAATGTCCCTCATGAACTGAGAAGAGACTTATCCACCGTTTTAGCCTATCAGCTGTGCCTCTAACCGCAGCTGGTTCAGAGGCTGAGACAGGACTGAGTCAAGGCCATCAAAATGTTGTCTCTAACAAATCTAAAACCACATTTCCCAGAAACCAAACTTAATATATAAAACAGATGGTGAGTCAAGGCGAAGGGAGTGGGGTTGATCCAACCTTTAAAATTCAGTCAATGTAAATGACTACTGCTGACCAAACGAGACCACCAGATCATCTCAGAGATGCCAAATTTGTTTTAAAACGACAGGACTCACTACTGATTTCTAAAACAATACCTGAAACCAGCAAACATAAAAAGATTTTCCTTGGGGTTTTGTTTATATTTTTCCCAGAGCTTCCCATGACAAACTTGGGAAGAATTCTTCTTGTGGCCTTGAATGACATGCTGTCCTCTTTGGCCCTTCTCTTGCACCCCGACATCTCCAGCTGTTCTTGAACCTGTCGGCCTTTGTGCTTAGTCCCTCTGTGATGAGTGATCTTCCCTGAGCTGACAAGCTGGTTCCCTCTGCTGTTGGTGTGCATTCTACTGTCACCTCTCTAGATGGTCCCTCGCAATGGTGCTCTGTAGAGCGCCCCTCTTCTCCCTTGACAGTCACCTCATTTGTTCCTGGTTGGTTTCATTCCCCATCAAGACAGACCAACATCAGCTCCACTCCATCATATGACCCTCAAAGCAGGACACGTGTTCAGTGCTGTACCCCTGGGCCTAGACTGTGACCAGAACATGGCAGTTCTCGACAAGAAAGTAACTGAATAGGAAGGGCCAACTTTCCACAGCCTCACCATGATATAGTCTTTACACCACATGCCAGTTGATCACGTGGAAAACAACAGCTCATTCATTATTTCTTCCCTGTGAGTGAGTTTGAGTATCATGTCTTTTCAGCTTGGCCTTTGAATTGCCCCTTTTTCCCCTGTTGCTCTGCACCATTGCTGTATCAAATAAACTGCTCTTCTGCCCTCTGTGTGCTCAGACACGCCGCCCGTGTGCTCAGACATGCCACCCGTGTGCTCTTCTGCCCACTGTGTGCTCAGACATGCCACCCCTGTTTGCCATTTGTCACGGTGATGCTGCTCATCTTCTCTTGTGGCCTCCAGTTTGAGATAAGCTCAGGTCTTCCCCAGACCCAGCATCAACCATCCTGTGTCCTCAGCATCCTTACACTGTTTAGATCTTTGACCTGCCCGGGATCAGCTTTATAAAAAGTGGAGTGTAATCTAATCTAAGAAGCAAATTCTAAGCCAGTCACGCTGGTGCATGCTTGCAATCCCTGATTCAAGATGGAGATGCACTGATGCCAGCCTGGGCTACAATAGTGAATTCCAGGCTAGCCTGAGCTGCACACTGAGTTCTCCGTCTGAACTAAATGGCTAATTCCCATCTTGGAAAAAGAAAGTTGAGCTTTAAAATCCAATGAATACAGGTTTCCAGGTGTCATTTACACAATTTTTTACTTTCCTGAAAAAAAATTTATGAAAATAATTCAAAGTTCACATATTTTACAATGCATATAAAGATATATATCAATATGTATGTGTATAGAATAATGTGTTTTCCACAATTCCCTAAGATCCGATGTTATCCTATAGAGCACACCCTTCTCTGGTTCTCAGTGTCTTCTTACTTTTTTGGGTCTTGACCTCCTTTTTGATTCATTGTATTTTTTTTCAAAAAGTTTCTTTTCAATTAAGCTCACTTCTTCATGGAGAACAGAAGTCTTTATTCTTAGTAAGAATGAGAAGATGTTTAGTATAAACTGGTAACTCAGAGAAAAGTTTGACTCTTCATAGGTTGTCACATGTTTACAGTAGCTAGAATGGGAAGGAAAAGGAGGTAAATTATCTTAAAATAATAATTTTATTTTATTAACTCAGAAACTCTGGCATCCATCCACTGACACCCCCAAATCCCTCTGCCTGTATATATGGTTAAAACAGTATTATGACTTCAAAGGAAACTTGGGAAATTTGCTGAGGTCCTTAATTATATGAAGAGAAAATTCTTCACAGTGTCTATGGTTGCTAAGCTGGGGATAGGAGGGGCTTACTGTACCAGTCTCGATTTCTGAAATGTTTGGTCTAGCCCGAAGTTATGTTTAAAGACAGGTACACACCCACCCCTGGGTCATCATTCTGAGCAGTGTGATCCATGTGTGTGTGGCCCTAAGTTCCCAGGATTTTGCTGTCTGTTCATTTGGTTTTTAATTAACGAAGACCCTACGACCCCCACTTTACTATCCTAACTACACTCTATGTCCATCCTTCCATCCACGAGTAAGTGCAGTCCTCATCCTCATCGAGGAAACTGCTCTTTGCAATAGATGGGGCCAGTCCAGAAAACCACAGCCAATCAAAATGCAGAGCTGTGCAGCCCAGTCCTAATGGACACATTTACAAAGTAGTCTTGCACCTCAGGCTCAGGGCACTCAGCAGAGGAGGGACAGAGATGTAAGAGGCAGAAGACCAGGAATTTGCTATGAGACTATGTCGCCTAACATCGGAAGCTACACCCATAAAGTCTTACAACTGCCTAAACTCGAGCTGAACAGGACAATAGACATGCCAAAATGGATGGGGAGGAGAGGAGCCCACGAGGCCTCGACATTGCCTCGAACTACAGGCATAAGGCATGCCGAGAGCAGGGAAAACAGTCTTCCCCAGAGAATAATGCACCACTTGGTTATGCAATAGCAAATGGTCAGCCCTGCAAACATACATGCACATAACACTATAAAGACTGAGCAGGGTGTACTTACGTATTTAGGAATACATATGTATATACATACATACATGTATGTAACAGTTAAAAGGGGGCAAGATAGTGCATCTGAAAGATAGCAAGGAGGGGTTTTGGAAAAGTCTGGAAGGAAGAAAGGGAAGTAGGAAATAGTGTGATTATATTATAACTTCATGGAAGAAAAGAAAAGGATACTCCTCAGCAGAGCAGGAGGCCTCATCATGCCTCATGCTTCTGGAGTGTTGAAAACATACATACCTTTTGCAGAATTTCTGGGTACTGAGCCAATACAGTGAGTTTTTGGTTATCAAGGACTGGCCTTTCGTTATCAGGAGTCCCTGGAGGCTATGTCCATGGAAACAAGGGCTATCGGTGTCTCCTTCAGTCCAGCTGAACTGAAAACTTGAAGGGGCCTTCTTTTCCACCACAGGTGTTGTGCCAAGCAGGGCACTGAATTGCTTCTGAAGATTCTTCACCATTTCTGCAGGTAGAAGGCAGAGGCAAAGGTCAATTCACAAGTAAGCCAGGATTTGTAAGACTGGACTAGTGTTGGCTTCTTAGCCTGTGGGGTGGGGGTGGGGTGGGGGCAATCTGGTCTCCAACTCAGGAGCCGCCTCCCTTCGTCTTCTAAGTGCACACTCGCACCCAGTTGGTTTCATAACCGCAGTAACATGCGGGTGGCCTTAAGTGAGGCTGGAGCTGCGTGAGGGGCCTCAGGCAGTTACTTAACAATGATTGAAGAAGAACACCAGACAATCTCAGGGCCAGTTTCCCAACAGAGCTCTCGCAGTCACAGATATTGCTGGGCCCTTAAGCTCTGCTGTGAAGATGCAGGCAAATTCCCGGATGTGGATGTCTATGTGGTTTCTCCTTTGGCAGGAATTAGACACGAGCACATCCCCATCGAGTGGGAAGTGTGTTTATGCATTGGTTTTCCACGTGCAGACGGCTGAAACTACCAACTCTACTGCTACCTGGTACCCAACAGGAACCAGCAGACTCACCTCTTCTCTTATACGCGACTGATTTGTCGATGTGCGAACGGTAGATCGGTCTTTTGGTTTTCCAATAATATCTACACACGGTTGGAAAGAAGTGAAGCAGAATGAGGGACGAACGTCCACACATTTCAGAGATGGAGGCAGAACCTGAAGCTCAGGGGCTCCAGGCACTTGACTACATTCTCTCAGGGCTTCCATTTCTGCAGGAGTCAGGGACCCTTTAGGCACCACTACACAGCATGCAGTAGAGACTGTTTCTATCACCACACACAACCGTGCTGTTTACTCTCATTGCTTCTTCTCCTGCCTTTGCCCCAAATGCTCATCTCTGAGTGCTGTCCTTAGGAATCTGATTTAGAACCTCATACAAAATAGACAGTGATTGCCAGTTTCTCTGGCACACATCCTCTTCCTGGTGAGAAGAAGGAATGGCCCAGATTCTAGCATGACAGACCTAAGACCATCCATTCGCCTGCAAAGGCAACCTCCTCCTAGGGGAAGGGTGTTGCGGGAGGTCCTTCCGCTCCTCCAGCCTATAGCCGCTGAGATACCCGCCCATTGGGGCGTGGTCTCTCTCCCTTTAAAAAAGCGGCCACTTCCTCCTCTCGCTCTCTTCACTTCCTGCTCGGCTGGCGGCTAGACTCCCTTCCTGGTCGTACAGAGGGCTGACGGTGATCTGTAAGTTTTTTCCCCTTTAAATAAATACTACCCTGTTAATTATAATTCCAAACTGCTGTGGCATCGTTTGTGACTTACGTCTACAGAAGGGCAAAAAGGTGTGTTCATCACAGAGAGAGAGGTGCTGGCCTGAGCTGGTCCACAGGGTCCCCGACCTGCACCCCAGGGCAAAGGCTAAGTGCCATCTGGCATTCCTGCAGGTGACTGGTGACCAGAAATGAATGGTGACATAACCATCTCTGGTCCAGGCAGTTAGTGAACGGCCCAGGAGAGGTTGCTGGTGTGGGACAAGATGATGACGTGTTTCTAAGCTCACGTCCATCCTTCCTGTGCTACCTAAAGGAGGAGACTTCTAGAAATCGCAATAAAAATATTTATCTTGATTCAGGCCTCTAAAAGAAAAAAAAGACACCATGGCAGCAGAAAAGGACATGGAGTCACAGGGTCTGATCTGCTTCCGCCAGGGTCTAGCAGCCCAAGTGACCACGGAGGCTCTGGAAGGCAGAGGTTGTCTTATCTCCTTTATACCCTCTAGGGCATACAGTAGGCATTCAACTGAAGTGTTCGTTAACAATGGATGGGATGGCTGGGCAGTGGTGGTGCACACCTTTAATCCTAGCACTCAGGATACAGAAGCAGGCAGATCTCTGTGAATTCGAGGCCAGCCTGATCTACAGAGCAAGTTCTAAGACAGGTTCCAAAGCTAGAGAGAAACCCTGTCTTGAAAAACAAAAACAAACAAACAAAAAGAGATGGGATGGCACACTGTAGGCATTCAACTTAAATATTTGTTTATTATAATGGAATAAATGAATAAATGAACCAACAACCACATTTAGCTTCTGTGCCATTTCCTACCCTTACAGGACTGTTATGGGAGTAATCTGTGCCATATTTGTGAGGTCTGGAGTGGTGATTGAGAACACCTTTAATCCCAGTGCTCAGAATGCAGCCAGGATGACATGGTGAGACCCTGTCTCAACAACAACAATAAAAGAGATAACATGTCTTGTTATGTGATGCCAGGAGTGTGGTACAGCCCTGTAATCTCAACACTCAGGAGTTCAAAGCCAGCATGAACTACATGGTGAATTTGAGGCCAATCAGGGTTCCATGAGATTCTGTCTTAATAACAAGAGAAACAACCACCACATTACACTGTACAAGCCCTGTTTAGGCATTAGATGTGATATATCTAGTGCTTGTTAGAGTGCCTGGTTGCCTGGCTCAGAGGTATTCATGACACAAGCAGAACCTTCTAGAAAAGACACTAAGGAGCAGGAAGTCAAAACCACAAATATCTCTATTTACCTATAAAACTTAAAAATTGATACTCTTCTCATTTCTAAGGGTTAGTTAACAAAATACATGTGGACTTTTTAGTAATGTTAGGGCTAAGTGACAAACATCACTTTACCAAATTTAGGAACTGAGATTTTTCTCAAATATTAAAAAATTCAAATTAGTTAGGTGTGGTGGTACACACTTTTAATCCCAGCACCCAGGAAGCAGAGGCAGGTGGATTTTTGAGTTTGAGGTCAACCTGGTCTACAGAGTCAGTTCAAGAACAACCAGGGCTACACAGAGAAACCCTGTCTTGGAAAAAAAACCCAAAAAAACAAAAAGCAAAACAACAACAAAATATCAGTGAGGTGTCATTAGCTCTATGGTAAGTCTGTGATTTTCTAAGAGATCTGTTTACAATTATCATTTATTTTCCTAAGTGATAGTGTAACAAGTACCCTGTATAGTCACGGCCTTAGGAACACCCACTCTTACGCTTTCCTTAGGAGCTGGGTCTACACAGTATTTCTTGTGCACTGGTAATGAAGGCCTAGACAAATGGCCACCACCATAATCAAGGAGGCATTACTACCACACAAGGCCAGATGCCCAAAAGATGGGAGAGTGACTGAAGATGACAAAGTTCCAACTGTTTGGATACCCTTCTGAAGTGGAGTCTTCTTCAGATATCAGCCTCCTTTGCCTGCTTCTCCCAGGACACAGAGGTTCCCAAACAGACACACCACAAAGGCCTTGGGTTTCTAGCTAGATCCTGTCTATACTTCCTCATCTTTACTTGGCTTGTCTGACTGTTTGGGAAGAAGGATCAAGGTGTAATTTACATCTAATGAAACCCCTTTCAGGGCACTTCCAATTAGCATTCTCACTAGCTGTGTAATCAGCACTGTGACTAACGCAGACAGCCCCAGCGCTCCGATAGCCAGGGCCCTTTGTAGTCGTCCTTCCCACACCCTTCATCTAGGTAGCCACGGTCTTCACCCTGTAAGCTTGGCCATTTTCAGAATGTGATATAAATAGACGTGCATGGCATGCAACCTTCTGGCCCTCTGTTTAGCATGTAAGACTCAGGAGTCACTGCTGGCTGGATGGGAGGCTTTGGTTTGTATTCTAAGTGGGCTGTGTGGCTGTGTGGTGTGGACATGCCAGCTACTCTCTCTCATCACCAGCAAAAGTGACAAAAGCATTTCTTATGGACTTCTGTGGGAACATAAATTTTCATTTTACTTGAACTCTTCAAAGTAGTTGTACCATTTTAGACCCCAATACTTGGTATATGCAATTGTATTGAAAGTGGACCCTTCTAATTATAGTAGACATCTTTCCTTGTGTATCCTGTACATCTTCAGTTTTTTCATTTGAAAAATTGAGTTGTTTTCCTATTTTATGAATTCTTTATATTTTATAAATAAAAATCTTTCATCATATATGTAATCTTCAACTACTCTTTTTTGTCTTTCACTTTTTTTTTTAAAAAAAACAGGGTCTCACTATCCTAGAAGTCACTCTGTAGACCAGGCTGGTCTTGAACTCAGAAATCCACCTGCCTCTGCCTCTTGAGTGCTGAGACTAATGGTGTGCACCACCACGCCCAGTTTTCAGCTGTTTTCTCTAAGTCTAGGTTTTGTTTTCTCTTAAGCACCTTTGGAAAGATTTCCCCTCTACAGTCCAATTTACCAGTTTCTCTTTTTTTTCTATTATTTTAAAGAAATTATTTACTTTTATTTCATTTGCATTAGTATTTTGCCTGCAAGTATGTCTTGTGAGGGTGTCAGGTCTTGGAGTCAGAGACAGTTGTGAGCTGCTGTGTGGGTGTTGGAAATCGAACCCAACTCCTCTGGAAGAGCAGTAAATGCTCTTAACCACTGAGCCATCTCTCCAGCTCACCAATTTCTGTTTTATGGATCATGGTTTTGATGTTATATCTAAGAAATTTTTACCTAACCCAAGAGATCAGCGAGCCTTTTCTTTCCCATCTTCCCTCCCTCTATTCTTCCTTTGTGTGCTTATATGCGCACGTGTGAAGGCCAGAGGTCAACTTCAGGACCCACTTCACCTTGTTTTCTTGTTAACTGGACTAGACTGGGCAGCCCACAAGCCCTAGGGATCCTTCTGTTTCTTGTCTCCAGTGCTGGGATTCCAGGTGTGTACTCACATCTAGCCTTTACATGGGTGCTGGGGATTGAACTCATGTCCTGATGCTTGCTGGCTGTGCCATCTCCCCCAGCCCAGCAATGAGTTCTGCATGTGCTCTGGAACTTCACCCAGGTTCTTCTCAATCCTGTGCTAAGCTGGCAGCTGTCGAAGCCGCCTACTAAGCTAGTTTAGATGATTGTTTTTACCAGCGTTCTTCATAATCTCATGCAGAGTACCATGGTTAACTTCAGAAACGTCTTAACGACCATCTGACAGCCCAAAAGATAATGTCCAGAGCAATAGGGAGTCCTGGTTCCACCCCAAGTAATAAATAAATAAATAAATAAATAAATAAATAAATAAATAAAATAATAAGTAATTCATACTTCAGTGTTAGAATCAGTTGTATGTCTCAAAATACTAACATTTAGCTACATTAGAGGAGTATTTTGCAGCCAAAAGGAATAAATCTATTTATACAATCCGTTTTCCAGGGAGACACTAGGCCCCAGGGTATAGGCTGTCTAGAGGGTCCCATATCAAATCATCCTCTATACAGTATATGATAGTGTGCTAATACACAGAGGCAGTGGCAGCCTCCACTAACTAATATCAGTCACTGCCACCACAGAGTCCCTGGGCATGCTGAACACCTGTCTCTTGGTATCACTATGACAACCCATTTTCACATAAATTTCTATTTTCTGCCTTCCTTAAAGAAAAAAAAATCAACTAACTAGAATGTACAGAACCAACATTTCTGGAGAAAGGTTACATGCTACCAAGATACACATTGAAAAGTGCAAAACAGGGGACACGGGGCAGGTGAGCAGAGGAGGGGACACGGGGCAGGTGAGCAGAGGAGGGGACACGGGGCAGGTGAGCAGAGGAGGGGACACGGGGCAGGTGAGCAGAGGAGGGGGACCTACTTGGCCCTTGCTTCTTCCCATTGTCGTCTTTTCTCATCAAAGGTTTTCTTCATAACTTGGTACCATTTTCTGAAATCAAACTGCGGTTTATCTGAGAGAAATGAAACCCATGCTTAGCAGTAGAACTCGTCCATTAAAACAACACATTATTACATCTGAATTTATTCCTAAATAGAACACTTCCATGACAGCTCTGAGAGGATGATCAGAGCCACCGTCTCCACAGCAGCGCTCATGCTACCTGCCACTCTCTCCTGTAAGTTGTGACCTATACTGTGGCCCCACAAGACTGTCCTGGAATGTCCTTTACACGTTTCTCCTAGGCTTTAAAGGGTTTTTGCTGCCTCTTGGAGAAGGCCGCTACACAACCAGACCTCTCTTCCCCAGTTCCCACACCCAGCATGTGCACCCCAGTCCCTGGCAGAACTGTGGTGAGAAGCACATGATTGGGAAAAACGCTGTGCTGCTACGGCGGATCAATCCAAACTGGCATTCCCTCAGGACCTGTTTCTATTCTTCCATTCCTAATTTAGAGAGTCCAACCATGAGGAAGGAAGCAGACACAGGCACAGAGACAACAGACTTGGACACAGCAAGTATACACAGGATAGTTCTCTATTCTCCTCCAGTAAGAATGGCCTCTTTCATGTCTAATTACAAATGTTTTCATCTGGCCAATATCAACAAACAATACAGTCTTGAAGGCCATACAGCCACAGAAAGGAAACCACCCAAAGAACTGGAAGGGCAGAGGAAAACTAAGAGTTAAGTCAACTCAAGTTCTTGACCCTCCCAATTTCCTCAAGGGGATGGCGGGATGGTACCTAGGGCAGTACAGGGCATGGACCACAATCCTGTGCTGTTGATGGGAGACATACTATGAAGTCTACAAGGATAACATTAATGTGGGATTCCCCTCTGTATGCTGTGAATACCATTGGTTAATAAAGAAACTGTCTTAGTCCTGTGATAGGGTAGAGTAGAGATAGGTGGGGAAAGGTAAACTGAATGCTAGGAGAAGGGAGACAGAGTCAGGGAGAAGCCATGGAGCTGCCGCTAGAGACAGACATGTTGAAACCTTGCCAGTAGACCATGAGCCTCATGGTAAAATATAAAATAATGGAAATGGGTTAAATTAAGATGTAAAAGCTAGCCAATAAGAAGTTAGAGCTAATAGGCCAAATGATTTAATTAATACAGTTTCTATGTGGTTATTTCAGGAGTCTGGGCGGCCTCCTACTACACAACATGGCAAAGTGATCTCTTAGCCATGTCTCCATAACCGACCATTGCCTCTAGCACTGAAGGAGCAGCAGAAGATGTCAAGTTCAACCCTATGTACATGTTACTGTAAGCACTGGACAGGAAGGAGTTTTTCACTTCACATATGTTATGGAAAACACATGAACTGAGAATATTAAACCCAAGCTCCTAAAACTAATGAGCAAAAATCTTTCTACAAACAGGAACCCTTCCTGAATTTAAGAATTCGTGTAGACACAAAACTACACGGATTGTGTCTACACGATAAACTTTTCAAAAAGGAAATGGGAACCTGTGGGCACTTGATTATAACCCAGCTACTTGAGAGGCTGAAGCAGGAGGATCGTAAGTCAAGTACAACGTGACACAAACCACATGGGCAATTTAGTGAGACCTTGTCTTAAAATGAAAAAGCAAAGAGAGGCCAGGTGCATAGTTCAGTGTAGGCAAGCTGGCCAAGCTATGCAGAATCATGTGTTCCATGCATAGCAGCTATCTGTCTACTTACCAGCTACAAACTGCACGCCACACAGTCACCCGAGTTTACAAACACCGGCAGTCTAACAGGGACAGAAGGGCAGATAGACTTAGGCCATTAGCTTTTATTCCACATGGAGTTAGTTATATTCCATGAATACCCAGTGGAAGTCTGGACAGCAGCAGTGGTGGCAGGTGTGATCAGCTCTGGCTCTGGGAAAGGGGGACTGGTGTGAAGTGAGTGGCTGTGGGGAGCGGGCAGGAAAGTGCTATTAATGCTGCTCATGGAAGAAGCCCGAAGAGCACTTCATGTAGAGGGACCAGCACAGGCAGCCCCAGAAACCACACTGCTGCAGAAGCTCATGGTCTTGTCTGGCTAGCGAGCAGCAAGCAAGAATTAACAACAGATGAGTGTAGAACAAAAGAGAAACCACCTGAGTCTCTTGGTAGCCACAGATACAACAGTCAGACCTACAGATGGAAGAGACAGCACAAGGCCCAGGTGGTACACATACGAACACACATGTATGTGACTGTCCATCATTCTCCTCCACACTAACTACCTTTTTTTTTGGTTTTGTTTTGTTTTTTTTTTTTGTTTTTTGAGACAGGGTTTCTCTGTAGCTTTGGAGCCTGTCCTGGAACTAGCTCTTGTAGACCAGGCTGGTGTCGAACTCACAGAGATCCGCCTGCCTCTGCCTCCCAAGTGCTGGGATTAAAGGCGTGCGCCACCACTGCCCGGCCACTGACTACCTTTTAATCCATCATTTACAACCCCTTTTCAATTTGACTGACGCAAAATCCATGTACCTTCTTTGTGTTCTTCATTATATGTTTCAGCAAGCGCAGAGTAAGACCTGGAGAATACAACCACAAGACAACTTCTTTAGATGGCATGTGTCTAGACACTGAATTTTTTATTTGACTTTAATTTTCTGAGACAGGGTCTCACTGGGTAGCTCCATCTGGGCTAGAACTTTCCTTTGTAGACTAGACTGGCCTTGAACTCACAGAGATCTGCCTGCCCCCATCTCTTCAAGTGCTGGGATTAAAGGTGTGCTCCACCACCCCCAGGTTTGACAGGGGAAAGCAGAAAAGCTGGAGAGCAGTCACTGTCCTGGAAGAAGACCCTGAAGATCTTCATCCCTGTGACTTTTAAGAGAGTAACATTGCAAAGCACTTGGAGAGATGGCTCAGAGGTTAAGAGCACTGCCTGCTCTTCCAAAGGTCCTGAGTTCAATTCCCAGCAGCCACATGGTGGCTCACAACCATCTATAATGAGGTCTGGTGCCCTCTTCTGGCCTGCGGGCATGCACACAGACAGAATATTGTATACATAATAAATAAATAAATATTAAAAAAAAACATTGCAAAGCACTGTTAGAATCGAAAAGAATCTCTGAGAGATGTGGTGCCAGGAGCCTAAAGGAGCCTGATAGGGTGCCAATTATCCTTTACAATGTATAATGCTTTAAAATCCAGAAATATAAGGGCTGATGAGAGATGCTGCCAGCTCAGAAGCAGGCATAATCAGGTAGCTGAGGTACTTGCTAGAAACCCGTGTCTACAGTGCACCAGACACCACAGCCTGCTGGAAAACACTGGTTCCCACAATCCGAGTAACTAGCAAAAACTATGCTACATTTCTTCCCATTTTTGTTTTTGTTTTTTTTTCCTCCCAGAGACAGAAACCCTACAGAGTTTCTCTGTGGCTTTGGAGCCTGTCCTGGCACTAGCTCTGTAGACCAGACTGGCCTTGAACTCACAGAGATCTTTCTGCCTCTGCCTCCCAAGTACTGGGATTAGATGCACACGTCACCACCGCCTGGCATTGTTATTTTTTTTAAAAAATGGAGTCAGTGTGGTAAAGAGCCATCTGCCATCAACTTACCATTCTAATCTGTCATCCAGCAAAAAGAGTAGTTTTAACACTACCACAATGACAGCCACAGCCTGCACGTCATATTTAACTGTCCTTTTCTTTTTAGCTATAGGATCAAATGTCAGGAAGTCCACTTCTCCGATTCCAGTCATCTTTACCACTTGGCAGGTCAAACTGTGCATTTCGTCTGTTGAAAAGTAAACAGTTAAACACAGATTAAATCATTTGGTTCACTAGGCCACAGTAATATACATATTCACCAAGTGTCTTTACATATCTGCTTTGTTTGTAAGGCAGGTTTTTGCCGTATAATTCATGTTGGCCCCGAACTCACGACTAATGCCTTAGTCTCTGGAGTGGAGGCTGGGATTGTACTCTGTAGGCTTGAAACACCTTACCCAGAAACCTTTTATTTAAAATGTGATGCCACGTAGGAATTTGGAAAGCAATGTTTGATAAATAATACTAGCAGATGAGGCCAGTGTAGAAATAGTAATGGGTGGATCTTGGCAGTCCTACCTGACTTCCTGAAACATTTATGTGTGGGACACATTGGGGTCGCATGCAGACAGCCACACATCAGCTTTGTGCTGCTCCGTACCTGTCCCTCGCCCATGTCTCTACAGCAAGGAATACTTAACCTGTGTGTGGGATGGACCTCCAGGAAGCACCCGGCTGCTGGGTGCCATGGGAGCCCTGGAAGCTCAACAAGCTCTCAGTTAGATTCTCTGTTTTCCCAAAGAAACTAAGCTTTCAGTGTAGGCTATATCTACAGCAGAAAGTCGAGTCACGGGAGACTTAGAACCTGAAACCCTAGGCCCTTCCCCATCAGCAGCACTCTGCATTTCTAGTCTGATGTGACATCCAGGGCTGCCTGGCACGTGTGCTCTGCATGCTCTGACTCTCAGCACAGCCCTCGCCGCCCTAGAGAGCTCGCTGTTTTCCACACGTGCGAACGTTAGCAGGCTTCCAGCACTATGTGGGTTAGCCTCCAGGATACGGTAGCTGTTCAAGAAGGTTCCCCAGCTAGCTCAGTTCAGCCTTGAGCTCTTTCTCACCTCTCAAGGGCTGACATCACATTTGGCTGGTACTTTTGTTCTAAATTAGATTTGTTATGCAGCACTAATGCTCTCAGGTAAAGAGCGTAGCTTTTCCACACAGGCCATCAATGGCCCACGCTGAGAAACTCACTGCTCTGTCTGCACGTAGACCCACCACAAAAACCACATGAGTTCTTCCAAGCATAGGTCATTCAGAACTAGACCTCTGTTTCTCAGTAGTGTCCCTTTAACCATGTTGTATGGTCTGAATTATTTTAAGAAAGCATTTGAATTAAATTCCTATTAGTAGGGACTCCCTCAGGTAGCTTGAGTAGTCTACAGCTGAAAGAAAGGCCCTTCTGTTCTGCTTAAAAGATGACGTAGGTACCGCCTCCCCTCCTCCCCTGAACACCACAGCTCACCAGGGAGATTGAACTCCAGTAAATATTTCATGCACAAGACGTTGGGATGAAGGTAGCAATCTTCAGTTATGTCTGGAAAACGAGGTAAATCTAAAAATATGGCGACTTCAATCATGTTTTTATAGATGTCTTCATAGTCAGGCCAAGACTGAAATTTAAAAAGACATAATCAAGACAGTAATTATTGCAACAAAAATTATTTTAAAAATATTTTCTTTGGGCAGTGGTGGCACATGGCTTTAATCCCAGAATCTGGGAGGCAGGAGCAGGCGAATCTCTGGATTCCAGGCCAGTCTGGTCTACATAGTGAGTTCCAGGAGAGCCAGAGCTATATAGGGAGACCCTGTCTCAACAAAACAAAGAAACAAAAAAAAAATATTTTCTTAAAATTATTTTAAAGGTATTTTCTGATTTAAGATTACTATATGGGGAAGGAAGCTCAGCAGTTAAGAGCTCTCGTAGAGGACCAAAGACCAGTTCCCAGCACCTGCAGCAAGTGACTCAACTCAGTCACTTAAGTCCATCTCCACGAGAGCCAGCACACTCTGCTGGCCTCCATGGGTACCTGCATGCACATGTGCATATATGCGCACACGCAAATAAATAAGTAAATAAATAAATAAATAAATGCATGAATGAATAAATAAAATCTTTTTTAAAAAGTAGTGTGTGGGTCGGTACGATGACTCACTAGGTACACATGCTTGCTACCAAGCTTGATGAATTGAGTTCAACCCTGGGACCCACATAGTGGAGGGAGGGAACTGGCTTTGACAAGTTGTTCTCTGAGGTTCGTATATACCACATAGCATGTGTACTGGGCACTTGTACCTCCCCCAACAACATAAGCAGATAAACAAATGCGGTAAGAGAACTGTGTATTTATTAGGCTGTGCGTGGCTGTGCACACCTTTCACCTCAGCACCTGGAAACAGGTGAAAGCAAATGTCTGAGTTCAAGGCCAGCTCCGTCTACACAGTGAGTGAGGTTCAGGTCAGTCACGACCACACAGGGAGACCCAGTCACACACAAAAGTACTAGGTAGTCATTAAATAAAACTTAAAATATGGAGAAAAATGTGAAAGGTAAATACTCATAAACTTGGCAATTTTAATGTCAAATAGTTCTACTTGGCAATCCACTCAAGTCACAGCGTTGTCGTCACTGCTCTAACACCCCCCCCCCTCCTCTCCTGTTATTCTCCAGTCATCCTCAGCTCACTCACAGGAGCAGCCTACAGTGACCTGATAGACATGCTCCCGTGAGGATGATAACACCAGCTCAAAGTCTACAAGCTAAAACTTTGCAGCTCAACTTCATACTATAGCCCCATACATAAAGGCATGGACAATCCTCTTGGAAATTTAAAAAGTCTGGAGTTTTCTAGAGAACATACTCTGCCCTTGTTTTTTTGCATCTCATTTGTCCACATGAAGCTTATGAACGTGCTGGTGTTATAAACCAGCATCTCATGGGGTTTCAGGAAACCCAAGGGGGACCCTGCTAAAGCTGTTCTTGACAGAAATGTTGCAAGCCTGTTGAGACACAAACACATACGAGACACTGTATAACCACACTGTTTGCAGAAGCCAGAGCAGGAAACAACATGAATGTCTGATGGGATGGGACTGATGAGTAGATCTTGGCATCTCACAGTGCAACGTGAATCAGCAATAAAATGCATGCTCTACATGCAATGTGAGGTTTCAAACCATAAAGTTCAAAGAAAGACGCCAGGCATAAGAGAAGGATGCATTTCTTAAGAAGGACAGGGCTCAGCAGTCTGGGGCTGAGTCTTGTGCACAGTTACGTCAGGACAGCTGTGATTCCATGGTAGGCTGGGGGAGATGCTGGAGGCTGAAGGCGTGACTGCTTGGGCTGTGCAAACCCACTGTGCTGCACATGGTTATGACATGTGCGTTTTCCAGATGTCAGTTTACTTCAGTAAAAATTAAAAGGGGAGGAGGCAGGCAGTACCAGTTAAGTAAACTGCTCTGCACAGCAGCTTCGTGGGGAAACAGTCTGAAGACCGTAGCTCAGGAAACCCACAAAATTCTGTGGGAAGGTGCGGACCTCCAACCCAGCACTTCCCAAAGCAGGCACTCCACTGTTTCCTCTCTTCTTGGGAAGGGGTGGAGGTGCATGTCATCCCGCTGAGGGCCCAGAGCCTGTCTAGCCCCAGACCTTCTACTTTTGAAGGGCTTACTAGTAAAACTTTTCCCTAGTATCAGGGCCAATCTCTCCCCACTTGGAGCTCAGGAAGACGGAGTTGTTGGAAAGTCCTGCTACTGAGTTGCATCTTTCCCGCCTACTAAACGTGTTAACGGGCTTGGGAGCCAACTGAAGGAATCATAATTTTTTTGATAAAATTTCATGTTAAATGCTTCACAGATGGAAGGGACAGGGGTGATATATAACAAGGGTTCAGGATTAGGTCTACAGGAAGCAGTTCTGTGCTGACTTCTAGACTTCATAATCCGTGCTCATTTTACCTTCCGGTGTCATCACAGCTATCCCTGCATTGTGCTTATTTTAATGTGATTTCATTATCTAGGTTTATGAATTTTACCTGGAGCAAAAAGCCCCATAGTCCATGCTATGTTATCAACACAGATTCATCTACGGCTGGGGAATACAGAGCGAACTACTATCAGTTCAAAGTGGCAATGTGTTCTTTTAAAATCTTCTTAACGTTGAAACAGGTAATTCAACTTATATGTTAAAATACTATTAACTGTATTCTAAGTTGCCAATTTAAAAGAGAAAAAACATAAAACTTGCATCAGTCTTAGGGAAGTGTCTGTTTCCTTAAAAAAATCATTTAGAACTCTGTTTCTCTGCAGAGAGCCTGGAGTATCTTTGAAGCTAGACAATTTTAGCATTGCTGACAGGATTTATGGCAGTCCCTAATCCTCTTAAATAAGGCAAGGAGGAGACATAAGTAAGTACTCTTTACCTTCAAGCAAAACACTACACGGCCCCTTAGAAAAATAATCACCTCACCCAAAAAAAGTGATTTAGTAGATGACAAACCCTGACAAACAGGTCGCTAATGAGCAGCAATTTGGTAGGCTAGTACACTAAGTATGTTTTCAGAACGGCCACACAAAGAGCTGATCCATCAATCTAAACAGCTTGTCATGAGCTGGCTACTATCTTTTCAAATACGAACAGAGGAGAAAACAATCACTCACAATGTAAATCTACTCACTTATACTTCATGAAGATTCTAAACTTTTCTAATCTCAAGCTGGCATTTTAGATGCCACTTTTAGATTTCCTATATAAGTATTTTCCTTGGCTTGTAGTTTTGCTTTGCAACCCAAACTGGTCTAAAATTCATTAGGTAGCCCAGGCTGGCTGCAAACTTGTGAGCCTCCTGCTTCTACCACCCAAGTTTTAGGATTACACATATTAACAACCAGTCCTGGGAAAATTTATTTTTAAACAGAGCCAATTTCTAAATTTATGAATGAACCAGAATGTTTAAGGATGACTAAGGGGCATGCAGTAACATTCCATTTGTTTAAGGCGGTCTCCCACCGGTACTGTGCATCAATGTTACAACTGTATTATGTCAGCAACATTTAAGTTTCATCACTAACTGTGATCATAAATTTCAGAAATACAGAACACTGCAGTGACGACAACAACAAAGTCAGGAGTGGTGTGCACAGGGGTGGTGTGCACAGGGATGGTGGTACACACAATGGGGTGGTATGCACAGGGGTGGTGGTGTGCACAGGGATGGTGGTACACATAATAGGGTGGTATACACAGGGGTGGTGTGCACAGGGATAGTAGTACACACAATGGGGTGGTGTGCACAGGGGTGGTGGTACACACAATGGGGTGGTGTGCACAGGGATGGTGGTACACATATGGGGTGGTGTGCACAGGGGTGGTGGTGTGCACAGGGATGGTGGTACACACAATGGGGTGGTGTATACAGGAGGAGTGCACAGTGGTGGTGCCCAGGTTTGAACTCTAATGACAGTTTTTTTTAAAAAAAAAATCAACATGTATAAACTCTATACTTCTCAACAGTTACCTGATCTGATGTCAGCAGGGGAGGCATGCTTTGGTAGAGTAAAAACTGACCACTAGTTACATAACACCGAGATAGGGTCCTTCTTCCCAGAAGACTCGGGCATACAGAATGAGGAGACCTCTGCCTGATGCATCTGATTACTATTCAGTGAGCCCAGAGCAGGATGAAGGGCTTTTCCTTCAGTGCCACAAATGAGGTAAAAAAATAATTAAGTCACCACTGAACCCCACTCCTGTCCCAGGGGAGGCTGTCAGCGAGACAAGGTTTGGCTTGACCATGGACGCACCCCACAGCCCCACTGACAGGACTATTTGCAGGCCCATACTGCTCCTCAGTCTGGTTTTAGAAAAGGAATGCTTTTGTCTTTGTCCTACTGCCCCTAATCCAGAGAGGGCAGTCGGTCTCTGATATTCACAAGATCCTAAGGCTCAGATAGGCAGCATGTAATTACCTTAAATGTTCAGGTGAGACTGCAGAACACCCCAAGGGAAGGGTCCCACACATTTTGCAGGGAGGTGTAGCATGTTCTCAGTAGGAAAGCGGAGCCCACAGTGTGCTTAGAGGACCCCAAAGCAGCAGTGTGGGGGTCCTGCTCAGAGCTCGGCTTGTTTAGAAAGGTGAAGTAGCGTCTTGCTTCCCACTGACCCCTGGATTACCAGCTAATTAGTCCAACCTTCTGTGGCTCAGTGTGGACTACAAAGGAAGGACAGAGGCAAGAGATAAGGCTTCTGTGCACCGCAGAGCAGCATCTCCGGAACCACCACAAGATGCTTATTACCGCGGCGTCGCTCAGATCGTATAACCAGATCTCCTGAGCAGTCTGGGTCTAAGACGATACGGCTAAGCCACCACTTCAAAATTTATTATATTTAATTTTTTGTTTTGTTTTTCAAGACAGAGTTTCTCTGTGTATCCCTGGCTGTCTTGGAACTAGCTCTCTACACCAGGCTGGCTTCGAACTCAGAGATATCTGCCTGTCTCTGCCTCCCAAGTACTGGGATTAAAGGTGTGTACCACCTCGCCTGGCTAATTTTTTTTTTTTTGAAACAGTGTCTCTCATTAAATAAATAGCTCAAGCTTTTCCCAGTCTCACCATCCTGTCTCATCCTTCTGAGTGTTGGGGTGCCAGGTGTGCCATAGTCTTATGCTTACTAAAGTTGGAGGTGTTCCAATGGATCGGTGAAGCCTCTCCAGGGCGCACAATATGGCAGTGTGTGTGGGAACTAATACACAAACACAGTGGTTTCCATCCTTATTTTCTTCTGCAGTGGCAGAAATCCTCAGTTGGTTTTTCTTTGAGACGCACACACATGCTCACTCATTTCAGTGATGTTTAAGATATGGGAGGCCAGGAACAAAAGCCCTCAGTGGGCTTCTGTACTGTCTAGCAGTAGTGACCCCCGAGAGCAGTGGGACCGAGGGAGCTGGAGACACCTGTTGCCACTACACTTGGCTTCATTTTCCTTAGGTGGATTTCATGCTGTCAGATTGTTATTCTGACAGAGATTGCACAAGCACACTCAAGGGCACATGTGACTTACTGAGTGAAAGGGTGAAGGTCTGAAGGCGGGGTGTGCTAACCTGATCCACTAAGTCCTCCATTTGGTGCTGCTTAGGCAGTGATTGACAGCTCTGGAAGAGCCTTTTTCTTCCTTCAACCAAAAGGGACCTAGTTTCACAAAGGGTGTATGATTGCTTCAAGGCGAAATGAATCATCATGGCAGGGTGCCACTCAGTGGGTTTGGCTGAGCCTGCATTACATCTTTTCTCTCTGCTTGTCTGGAGGGAGGCGAGAATGCTGCTGTCAGTACTCAGAACACAGCGTGTGGACTGCAGAAGGACTCTGTTGTCTTCTTCAGCCCCGCTAACCAAGTACAGTGACATGATGGGAAATGGTTAACTCTCAAGAGGAAGAGTTAGAAAAACAGCCAAGGTCAACGGTTGGATATATGCACCAACTAGTACCTATTTATAAACGTATAAAAGAATCATGGCCCCAAAGATAGATGCTGCCTTCCTGCCTGTCGGTCATCAGCAGATAAACTGTATCTAATGGAGACCAGTGTGGCTAGGGCCAAAGTTTTTGCTCCACTGTTGACTTAACTGTTGTGTGGACAGAGTTTTCCCTGAAGAAGACAAGGTGTTCAGCTTAACTCTATAAGAAGACTCGAATGATGTTTGCTAGAAGCAAACACTGCTTCAGAAGCAGCGCCACTGTATATCTAGAACCTTGGTTTAAAAATGAATCAGAAGGGATGAAGACATGTTATCGTCAAGTTAATTAAGTAAACAACATACCACAAACGCTGCCCACTTGGGGCTGGGAGTCACAACTCAGAAAAGGAGATGGTGGGAAGAAACGAAGCTAAAGTGCGTACTGTCGGCTCAGCAGACTGCCTGGAGTCATATGCCTGTAAGAAACAACCCACTTGCCACTCTTGGGGTCCCACTGCATTCCTACTGACTGTCCCTGGGCTGAGAGCCCCCCAAGAACTAGAAGAACAGCTAATGGAAAGACACAGCTCCCATTGGGAGAGCCAGAAAGGGGTTTAAAACCTTTTTCAGTGGGGTGGTTGCTCTTGGAATTCTTAAGGCAGGCTAAACCTCCTGAAATAACAAAAATAGAGCCAAACCCATAAGAAAACCAGTCCCCAGGAGCCGACACAAACCCAGGTGCCATTATCTTTGTGACCATCTCTAAGTACAATCACACCTTTGTCACTTCTGGAGGAGGCGCAGCTGCTGAAGAGGCCAAGACTTAGTGGGGAAAGCAAAGACATGGGAGGGGAAGAAAATGCTCCTTTGTTAGTGAAAGCCATTTCCACTGAAAAGTTTCAACACCCTGTAGTGGAGTGAACGCACTTCTGTGAACACAGGCAAGGCACACAGTGAAGGAGAGCCGCCTGTCTGTTAGACAAACCCTGGGCCACAGCAGCCAGACCTTCCCTGCTCTTGAAAAAGTCAAGGCTGGTGTAGGCCACCACTCCACCTGATACAGATGTGACACAAGACTTCTAGAGTAACACAGATCCATTAATTACAACCGAGGGAATCACCCAATTAGTATGTTTTGTAAAAGACCACAAGGCTATAATAAATTGTTCCAGCATGCATTTAAAAACAGAGTGCTTGGGAAAGCATTTTAATTGAATTTCACAAATATTCCGGTGAGTTGATTTCCCTTCATGAAGCAATGCTTTACGACAGGCGAGAACAAGCTGGAGTTTCTGTTACACAACAGGGCTCCTGTGATAAAGCACATTACAATATCCCATCAGAGCCGACTTCCTCCTCCGGCCGCACCCTGCCCCGGCTGCTGTGGAGCTGAAATCCAGCTAGAAAGGAGCTAGCTAGCACTAGATGCACCTGTGCATCCAAATTTATCACAAAACTTTCGTTCCACGAGAACTGACAAGGAATAAAATTATCACACACACACAAGCACACACACATACAAACACACACACACATAAACACCATAGAATGTATTCTTTATGTAGAAAGGATAAAATGAATTTCACATATATTATGATTCATAAAAGAGCTTGCCAGGCTATTTCAGACTGCTACAATTATCTTAATGGTTACACGTTTACTGTGTAGTAACAAAGGGTACTTCTTATGCTCATTGTGTCATGTGGTGAATGCAGTGCGTGAATGGAGTATGTAGCCTTGGTCCCCGAGGACTTTCTCACAAACATTTGCACAGTCAAATCTAAGTCTTGCGAACAAATACAATTAGGAACTGACAACCAGGGAGGACTTGCCACCTACAGAGACGGGGACTTGTTCCGGACTCAGGATCAGAGCTGGGAACAAACTTTTGGGTTGTGCTGACTGTTGTGCTCCAGTGTCACAGCCTCTTACTAAAGGAGATTAAGGACTCGTGTCCAGTGGCGCGGATAATCCCCACTTGGAACCGATGCTGGAAGAGTTGAGTGGCTTTTTTTTTTTCAGCAGATTTACACCTGTCAATATCAAGAGCAAAGCAAGTTCCTACTCTCTTCCTGGGTAGTGCAGGGAGGAGAATCGTGGGCTGAGCACACTGGGTACTGGGGTGTAGTAGCACAGGATCAAACTAAATCACAGATAATCCACATGAAATCACCAGTTTCACTTGGCACTAGTATGGCTCTTCTAAAAGCAATATAAATGTCCCCTCATAGACACCTTTTCTGAGCACTGCTGGCTTGAGGAAGGACTGTCGAGGACTGCTGAGGTCTGGCGAGGATCACAGAGCTAACAAAGTGATTTCTCTCACAGCTGATACTGACACGCCCATGATTCTTACTGTTAAATGCCCTAGCTTATAAACAGAAGTGATACACCTCAGGAATTTACTATACAGACCTACTAGAATTCTTGTTTATTTTTATTTCATGTGCACTGGTGTTTTGCCTGCATGTTTGTCTGTGTGAGTGTTGGATACCCTGGAACTGGAGTTACAGTCAGTTGTGAGCTGCCATGTGGGTGATGGGAATTGAACCCAGGTCCTCTGGAAGAGCAACCAGTGTTTTTGACCACTGAGCCATCTCCCCAGCCCATTTTAAAAAACAAAAAACAAAATATTACTCCTTAATGGACTTCTGATGTATTACACAAAATTATGTCAGAAGCAGTCTAGAAATTTTGGGTTTGGGTGGAAAAATAAAAACTTCAGCAAATCAATTTGAACTCTCCCCAAAGCGAAGTGTTTAAATGTATTTTGTTTCATATTGCTCTCTTATCATTAGCTCAACCACACAGACTAAGCTCTTCCACGCACACAGTTCTTGTGGATAGAACCAGCAAATATGGTCCTAAGTCATGAAGAATTTATGCTTCACAGCGGAGATGTAAGACACAGAAATACCCTTGAACCATAAGCTGCCTGAGGCCTCTCTGAGGGACCCCACTTGGACAACGTCCTCTAACTACCTCTAAACTTTTGAGAAACACACAAGGACACAAGTCACACATTTGTACCTTTGAAGTTAAGACAGGAAAGTGAACACCTGTGAACCTACTACCCGCTCAGGAACTAGAACAACATTGCTATGGATGATCCTGTGAGCCTACTACCCGCTCAGGAACTAATCGCTATGGATGATCCTGTGAGCCTACTACCCGCTCAGGAACTAATCGCTATGGATGATCCTGTGAGCCTACTACCCGCTCAGGAACTAATCGCTATGGATGATCCTGTGAGCCTACTACCCGCTCAGGAACTAGGCCATTATCTCTATGGATGAGCCCCACCCAGTATCCGCCTTCCCCAGCCCTCTGTCCACTGAAGGCAGTCTCCTGGTATCGTGAACTTAAATCAGCAATAACTCATACTAAAAAACGAGATCCCTTTACATAGACTCACTTGAGTCTTGCTTTCTAAGCTCAGCATGTTTCTTAGATCCATTCCTGTTCCTCAGAGCTGTAGTCCATTTATTTCCACATTTGTTTAATGCAGTCAAGAAAAGCTTAACATGTCTTATCAACTTTCCTACTGTAGACATTTAGATACCTTTTAGTTTAGTTTTTGTTTTTTATTAGCTATCTGCCTTCTTTAGCTTTTTCTCCCCAAACACAAAGTTTGTATCAACAGAGAGCTACTAAGATGATGACACATCTACTACACAGCTCTAAAGAGAATAAAAATTCGTAAGTAAACTGCAGCATGTAAAGAATATTCTCAGTCTTGGGAAACGCATGCTGAAATACTTGGAGGAAAGCAGCCATGGCTGTAACTGTCTCAGTGGCTCAGAAGTAGACTTATGTAGCTACACAGGTAGGCGGGGAGAGACTGTATTCTAAAGAGAATAAAATGTTAGTAACAGCTGAATTTGAGTCAAGGTCAGAATATGAATGTTCTGTGGACTGCATTTAGCATGGAGATTTTCCTATACATCTAAGGCCATCCCTAAAAGAAGGTTGATTTTCCGAAGCTCTCCATGAGGGCCAACAAGTGCTTCAGAGGTAACGGGACTGGCACCACCTGATAGGCTCAGCACGATGCCTGGACCAACAGGGCAGGACAGGAGAGTGATCTGTCCTCTGACTCAGTACATGCAGCAGGGTGGAGTGCCCTCCCATAAATGTCATGAAAATGTATTACAGGAAAAGGTTGGGAATGGAGATGGCTCTGCAGTCAAGAGCACTGGCTGCTCTTACAAATCCCAGCACCCACACGGCAGCTCATAATCACCTGTAACTTCAGTTCCAGGAGATCTAATGCCCTTTCCTGGCCTCCAAGGGCATAGCATGTACATGGTGCACAGACATACATGCAGGCAAAACACCCATACACTTATTTTTTTTTTAAATAGAAAGAAAAGGGGTAAAAAGTTCTCTAATAAATATATAATTCAATTCAATGGTTGTTACCAACAATTCTTTATCTTTATTATATTTAGATTTTCTACTGAAAGATTTGTAAGAAATCTCTCTAGTTTTCACAACACTCCATTCAGGATTTCTTCTGAGGGATAAAAGATGACTGGTAAGGATGTAGAGAAGAAAGAACTCTTACCTTCTGCTGGTGGGAATACGGATTACTATAAACACTGTGATAAACAGGATGGAAGCACTGAAAATGGAGCAGTCCCATGCGGACACACAGTCCATGTTCACTGCAGCACTGCTGGCGAGAGCCAACATATGGAGGTAATAAGTGCCCATCACTGGTGGATGGACAGCACGGACCTGTCCTGAACTGTGTGAGTGAGAAAGGAGCTGTCACAGGGGGCAAAGGGGCAGCACACACACTCATGTTCTCTGCTCTGACTGTGGATGTGAGCTGAAGCTCCCGTGACCTTTATTCTTCCTCACAGTGATGGACTGTACCCTGGAACTGAAAGCAAACATAAATCCGTACCTCCCTAAACTGCTCGTTGTGAGGCTATTAACCACAGCAACAGATGAACCCAGACCAGGGCAAGAACTGAGGAAACACGGTCACTGCTGGGGTAGACATGACCATGTGGCTTTCATGCTTTTCCACTATTTTGTGGGAGAACTTGTAACTGGAGAAACAGTTGAGTGCTATGAGCAAAGCATACTGGGCTTTACAGTGGGAGCGTAAAAGACAAGCATAGGGAGAGAGGTGGGGGGACAAGGTATGCTCTATGGATTCCAGTTTGGATCACGGCACCCATGCCAGGCAGCTCACAACTATCACAACTCTAGGAGATCTGATGTCCTCTTCTGTAGGTGCTTGCACGCAAGTGGACATGCACGCACAGATGGACATGCATGTGTGTGTATACATACATGCACACACACACTTTAAAAATGGGAGGGTCTTAAAAAGAATGCAGACAGTTGAGGAGGAAGAAAGCCAACCAGACAAGGCTTCCCTGTGACATTCTGGCTAAGAATCTGTGTGTGCTGCTCAGGCAGGGGCTGGAAACTGCGAGCAGTGATGGAAGAACTTCACTGAAGCTCTTGTGCTTTCCTGGGGGAAAATGTTTTCTCAGGGGAGCACACACAAGCCGCCGATACAGCTGTGGTCCAGCAGGGCCTGTTTGTAACTCCAACTACCAGCAGAGCTTGTCAATCTTAGTGTTGTCTACATGGTACTTGCTTGTATGGTACAAAAGATGCAAGACTGAGGCGCTCGTGGAGAGCAGCTGAGGCTGGCACTTTGTCACAGGGTCAGAGTCCTTGCAAAGAGGCCCTGAGAAGCCAATAGTGAAGTGAAGCCTCAGGTGTCTCACAACGGAGACCTCAGGATATTGGTGATGGAAGAACCATGGAATGGCCACCGAGGACAGCTGCAGTGTGGCGTGCAGCTGGCCAAAGCCTAAAGAGATGCTGCGGGTGTTGCAGGTGGCAGAACTGGAAGAATTGGGCTGCCGAGGCCCTTTGAAGACAGAAGACAAGCCCCAGGTGCAAGACTCTGAGCTATAGGACATATCTGCTGGATTTGGTTTTGTTTTGAACTGCTTATTCCCTGTGATGCCCTGATTCTTCCCTTTTGATAAGAATACTATTCTGTGTCATCATCTATTTCAAGTATATAAATTGTTTTTAATTTTGTAGGGCCCATAGTTAAGAGACTTTGGACTTTCAAATCTGCATTTTACATCATATTAAAAAGAGAGACTTTGGGTCGCGGCGGCGGTGGACCAGCGGCGCAGTCGCGGCGGCGGCGGAGCGACACAGCGCTGCAATCAAAAATAGGCTCTGGGGGACCTGCGGCGACAGAAGCAAGCGGAGGGGACCGGCGTGGAGGCAGAGGCAAGCGGCGGGG
>NW_004949108.1:3242319-3247564 GCF_000317375.1 Microtus ochrogaster | reverse complement strand
AAATCCTCAATAAATAAATAAATTAAAAAAAAAAAAAAGAGAGAGACTTTGGGGACAAGGTCATAGTTTAAAAGTGATGTCTGGTTTGTCAAATGAAAAGAAGTAAAGTGCGGTGGTCAGCTTTAACTGTGAACTTTATACAAACCAGAATCTGGAAAAAGTCTTTTTTTTTATTTTATTTTTTTATTTTTAAAGCATTGTCCCACCCAGCTCAGTCCATGGAGCATGAGACATATATATATTTATGTGCATTGGTGTGAAGGTGTCAGATCCCCTGCAACTGGATTTTCAGACAGTTGTGAGCTGCCATGTGGGTGCTGGGAATTGAACCCAGGGTTCTCTGGAAGAGCAGCCAGTGCTCTTAACCACTGAGCCATCTCTCCAGCCCCCGGAAAAAGTCTTAATGAGGGGTTATTCGCATTGGCTTGGCCTGTGGGGGTGTCTATGAGAGACCGTCCTAACTGAGTTGATGTGGGAGGACCCAGTTCACAGTGGGCAGTACCATTCCCTAGACAAAGAGTCCTGAACTGTGTAAGAGCTGAGAAATCCAGTTGAGTACCAGTAAGCAGCAGGCATGTGTTTACCTCCCTTACCTCCCGATTCCAGATTTGGAACATGAAGAGTTGCTTCAAGTATCTGTCACTGACTTCCCCACAATGGCAGACTATCAAACAGGCACTACTCAGTTCTAAGAGAGAGAGAAGAAAACTCCACTATCTGTGATGATGTGGATGAACCCAGAGCTATTTGGCACAGAAAAGCAAATATCTCACTTGCATGTGGGAATTTTAAGAAGCTGAACTCACAAAAGTTGGGAATAGTATGATGGTCACCAGAAGCCAGGCACTGGGCGATGGAGGGACATGGGCAGCTGTTGGTCACAGGGTAAAAAATTTCAGGTGGACAGAAGGAATAAATCTGGCAATTTATTACACAGCAAGTAATTGCAGTCAACAATAATGTCATGAGTGTTTTAAAATAACTGAAAGCAAATTTCAAAGGTATCATTGTAGGAATGATGTAGATAAAACATGCCTGTGATCTCATGGGGAGCTGTACCAGGAGGGTCACAAATTCAAGTCCAACCTGGGCAACTGAGCAAGAGTCTGCACCAAAGCGAAAACTTCAAAGGCCGAGGACATAGCTCAGTGGCAGAGTGCTTGCCTGACATACACAGGGCCCTGGACACAAAGCAGAAGGGTACAATAAAGAGATGGGTGTGTCAGTCACACTGGATTATTCCATCTGGAGTACCAATAGTAAGGCAGCGATATAGACTTCATAAATGGATCAAATAAAAATACTAAGAAAGAAAACATAGTTGAAAGAAGAGATTATCAAACATGCATTCTAAGTACCCAAGACCATGGCCTCCAAAACCACACCCCACCCATAGGAAACGTGTTCTAGGTAAGTGCTCTATCGCTCGGCTAAACTTCTGCAGGGGCGTGTCTTGATTGTGAAAAGATAACAGAGATGACAATTGGGGTTCTAAAACCCAAGACTGAACAAGCACTGAGATGCCTGCAGATGTTCAGGGAAGACACTCTCAGCCGCACTGACGCCCGTAGGTGTCCAGGGAAGAAATGCTAGGCATCTGAACTCCATTCTGTGCGTGTAAAGCCCAATACTGGAACACTCCTGTGTCTGCCCAGAGATTAATCACTCTGGAAATGACCTTTCACCATAAACAACAGAGAAGTGAAAAGAACATGCAAAGGAGTTTTCAGGGGTGGGACAACAGGCCATCCTGAGCAAAGACTCCAAGGAACCTGCTTCCAGCCCAAGCAGTTGTCAACCGTACTGTAAGGAAGAAACTGAGGTGTGACGGTCCTATGGTCTGGTGGAGCAGGGAGTCAGGAACAGATTTCCAGAGGTTAAACAGATGTAGTTCCCAGGCAGATTCCAGAGTAAAGCTGCAAGGGGAGGAAGCTCAGCGGATCTATACAAGGAAGCAGGCACTAACGCTGCTGCTCACACTAGAGAAAATAAGGCAGGAGGAATGCTCTGAGTTCAAGGCCTGCCTAGGGCACAGTGTGATGGATCTGCTGAAGACAACAGAACACCAGAAGCTTGGGGTATGGCGTTTGTCAGACAGGCGTGAGGTTCAAGGTTTAACCCTAGTACTATCAAAATAAAATTGCAGCCTTAAACAGCAAAGCCAAATCAACAACCAAAGCAGATATCTGCACGAGGGTCCTGCCAAGTCTTCAGCGCAGGGCAAACCTGTAGGGGAAAGCAAACACTTAAGGCCAGTGAACGCTGCAACACTAATCACTGATTGGGAAGCCCCAGAGCTAAAGGAAGCTGTGTGTTGCATTTTCAGCACCAGGAGGGGAAAAGAAAAGCAGTGAAGGAAAAGGGATTATTATTGATTTGCTCTGGTTCTGAGACTGAGCCTGGGCTGGTGACCTCAGACTCTGAATCCTCCTGCCTCAGTCTCCCAAATTCTGGGGTTACAGGCAAAAACCATTGTTCTTAACACCATCCACACACCCCCAAATAGGGCAGGGGTAATCTTTTTAAAAAAGAGATTTTAAAGTCTTTTCAACAGACATTTAGTTAGACTAAGAAATAGAGGGAAGCCTCAAACAAAACAGGACACAAAAGAAGACATTACAACTGACACCAAAGAAACACAAGCCGTATTAGAAACTCTCATGAACAGCCCCAAGAAACTCAACCTCCCCAAGGCTACAGCCCTTTAATAAGCTTCCTCGTATTGTGACTCCCCAACCACAAAATCACTTTTGTTGCTACTTCATAACTGCAATTTTGCTACTGTTATAAATCGTAGTGTAAATATCTGTGCTTTCCAATGGTCTTAGGCAACTCCTGTGTAAGGGTCATTTGACCCCCAAAGAGGTCACAACCCACAGGTTGAGAACCATTGCACTGGGGACTCTTGTGAAGAAGTACTTGTCAACAGATTGGAAGAACCAGAAGGAATGACCTCCCAAGACTGTAGCTAAGGCCACAGACAACCTAAAGACAAGGGAACATCAAAATTGAATTGGTAAGAAAATTCTTCTAAGAAGGACAAGTCCTGGACTGGAAATTTTCATGGCTGAATTTTACCAGACTTTTAAAAAACTAAGTTTAATTTTCCTCAAACTATTACCAAAAAATTGAAAGGGGTAAAATTCTATGAGAAAGAACAGCATTACCTGACACAAAACCAGACAACTCCAGTGGAATAAAATGAAAATTAGAGGTCAGTGTCACTCATGAGCAGAGATGCAAAATTCCCAACAAAACACTAGCACACTGAATCCAAGAGCACACTAGTCATACAGCACAATCAAATGTGATTTATCCTGACTATGTAGATAGCTCAGCACACACACATCAGTTCATGTGACAAGATGTACCAACAGAATGAAGAAAAAAAAACTATCTTTGTTTGTACCTGAAATATAGAAAACCCTAAATACCCAACCAAAAATTACATCTGACAATGAATTCAATAAATCTGCAGGACGAAAGGTCAACATGCCAGAGTCTGTAGCATTTCTATGCTCCAATAAGTACCAAAAAGTCCAAAAAGTGGCCTGAGTAGAGAGAGCTATGATGCAGATGCCCAGGAAGATTTAGCCAAGAGATGGAGAACTCCATAATGAAAACTTCTAAACAGTGATGAAAGAGACTGAAAAAGACACCAAAAACTCGTGTGTGGGGGGGGGAGGGGACACACACACACACACACACACACACACACACACCATATTTGTGGAGTGAAAGAAATCATTTAATGTCCATACAATCCAAAGTGACCCAACATGACCCACCACACATTCCATGCAATCTAGATCAAACACTAATGATAGTCTTCACATAAATAGAAAGAACAAGCCTCCTGTGAAACCACACAGACTCCATAACGAAGCAACACTAGTAACAAGAACAAGGCTGGCGGGACCATAACACCTGACTTTCAAATGTGCTACGAATCCAGAGTAACCACAGCAATAGCAGAAACACACACACAAAGGCCAGTGCGAGTAACAGAGACCCCAGAAACAACCCATGAGTGACAGTCCCTGGTTCTGATGGAAATACCAGAAGCATATGGTGGGGATAGGGATAGCACAGTTGTTGATAAATGGCACCTGGAAAACTGGAGACCCCAAGCAAAAAGAAAAACAGAAACATAACCAGACTTCCATTTTTCACCAAACACAACAACAAAAAAAAAACCCCAAACAAACAAACAAAAAAAAACAAAAGCCAACTCAAAGTGGATCAAAGGCTTAAAGATATGACCTAAAACTATGCGGAGTCCAGAGAAAAACACAGGGAAGTGCTCCAGGGCATCAATAGGAACAAAGATTTTTTTTTTTTTGGATATGACATCAAAGGTATAGGCAACTAGAGAAGAAACAGATAAATGGAATTACATCAGACTGCGAACAGAATTAAGAACAACCCACAAAATGGAAGAAAATCCTTAAGAACTATTCGTCTGACAAGAGATAAACACTTAACTACATAAAGAAGGAAATAGCAGAATATTTTAGTTTAAACCAATTTTTAAATGGGCAACGGATTTGAACAAATATTTCAAAAGATATACTAACGGGTAACACATGAATGAAAACGTGTACATGCATGAAAAAAATATTCACCACCTCAGCTGTCAGAAAGGCCAATGGAAAACATCTCACCGTACTCAGAACAACTCCTATTAAAGATGAAAACCTTTTCCTTTCTCTTTTAAAAAATGGCACAGTAAGGAGAAAAAAACTCTTAAAGACCCCACCCCAAAGGGAAAAAATGGACAAAAACCCCAACTGTTGCTCTGAACTCATCTATGTTGTTGTGGCGCTGTAAACTAAAAGCCATCAGAAAAATTAAAACTAGAAGTGGGTACAGTAGGAAACACCTGTATTCGCTGAGGCAGGGGATTGTAAGTTTGAGGCTGTCAGCCTTTGCTACCAGGAAAACACTGTCTGGAAAACAAGCTCAACTAAATACCAAACATCAATCTAAAAGCTGAGCATGCGAGTACAAGTCATGCTGTAGGGTGCACCCACAGGAGGGGAGCCCAAGTCATGCTGTAGGGTGCACCCACAGGAGGGGAGCCCAAGTCATGCTGTAGGGTGCAACCACAGGAGGGGAGCCCAAGTCATGCTGTAGGGTTCAACCACAGAAGGGGAGTCCAAGTCACATGTAGGGTGTACCCATAGGAGGGGAGTCCAAGTCACGCTGTAGGGTGCAACCACAGGAGGGGAGTCCAAGTCACATG
>NW_004949108.1:3234397-3242219 GCF_000317375.1 Microtus ochrogaster | reverse complement strand
ACATGTAGGGTGTACCCATAGGAGGGGAGTCCAAGTCACGCTGTAGGGTGCAACCACAGGAGGGGAGTCCAAGTCACATGTAGGGTGTACCCATAAGAGGGGAGTCCAAGTCACACTGTAGGGTGCACCCACAGGAGGGGAGTCCAAGTCACGCTGCAGGGTGCACCCACAGATGGGGAGTCAGCGCTGGAGCTGCGCGCAGACAGTCACTGCAGCACAACTCACAGTAGCCCAGGCATGGAGCCTACTGAGGCGTCTATTGACAAACTGGTAAGAAAACATGATCTACATGCACAACAGGATGGATTCTGCCATAAAGATGAAATGCTTTAATGCAGCAACCTGGACTAGCCTAGAGGGCACGGTGAAGGGATCGGGCTCAGGATGATGATGCTATAGCATGATCTCCTGTGTGGCAGTTCAAGAGGTCGAGAGTAGGTCAGTGATGACTAGTGCCTGGGGCTTCTGAGTGTCTAGTGCACGGCAGGACGACATCTACAAAGAGCTAGTAATGAGGCTTTCCATGTTCCCCACACAAAGACAGACACACCAATTTCCTCATCTGATCACTGCACACTGAACACCTGTACTGAAGTAAGAGATCATGCCTCATAAATTTGTACAATTAATTATGTGTATTAAGATCAAGCAGACCTGAAATCAATGAAATGACATTTTTATTTAGTACTGAAAGTAGCCTGAATTTGACATCTAGTGAAGATGTCTCTCAAAACATCAATAAAATGCAAATCAAAATACCGAGTCTATTTTATTCTAATCAATCAAGACCACACACAAACATAACAAAACCAACAAAATGTGGCAAAGAGATAGGGCAGGTGGGGATCCTTTTACACTACTGGTGGGAATTTAGTAAATTAGTGTAGCCATTGTAGAAGGTGATATGGAGATTCCTAAAAAACATAAAACACTAAGAAACTACCATATGACCCAGCGTACTGCGGTAGGGAAGGAAGGGAGTCTAGAGGAATGAGAGGAAGAGAAACAAGAAACAGCAATGTAGACATCAGTGTCCAACCAGGTATATGTGCAAACTCACAGGTATGCAAAGACTGACCACATTCTTCCACTTGCGGCCCCTGTCTACCCTTACCTCCTGTTCTACCCACCATTGCCATTAGCTTGAAGTACCAGTCACAATGCATGTAAACACACAGAGAGCACGAGGAAACCAAGTGTCCATGAGCCCAGCCCTGGGACGCTGGAGGCCCAGTCTCTAACAGTCCCCATCCTGGGACCCTGGAGGTTCAGTCTCTAACAGTCCCCATCCTGGGACCCTGGAGGTTCAGTTTCTAATAGTCCCCATCCTGGGACCCTGCCAGGCTTAGTCTCTTTTTGAACTGATGTCCCTGCTTCCTGGTAGACAGCTGGGGCTCTTCCTTTGGTTTCCTAGGCAACACTCTTTGGTACACCTGCAGGGACTTACATCAGTGCTCTAGAGACACTAGTGTATTCCTGTTTATTTCAACACTGTTTACAGCAGCCAAGCTATAGAACCAAACTAGATGCTTATCCATGCATCGATGGATAAAGACAAGGTGGCAACTGTATACAATGGGGTTAGATTAAACTGTAGGGAAGAAGGAAATTATGTCACTTGGAGAAATGAAAGAAATCATCAAATTAAGCAAAATAAGCCAGACACAGAAGACAAGCATCACCCTTTCTATCATATACAGTAACAGATTTAAGCACACACACACACACATATACACACACACACACACACACACGCGCATGCGTGTGAAAGCAGAAAGGGTACCACTTGAGGAGTAGAAGAGACAATGAGAGGGTGATAGGAGCAGCAAATGTGAGTACACAATGACATGCATGTACACAAATGTTCTAAGGAAATATTGTATATGTTTCTGAAAGAAATGAATAACCAAAAATTAATTATGTAGAGAGGGCAGAGGAAGTAAACTAGGTGCGTTGGTTGGTTTTTTTCAACTTGACACAAATCTAATCATATCTAGAAGAAGGGGTTCTTTTCTGTAACGTGCCCTGGTGTTTTGCCTGCATGTATGTCTGTGTGAGGGAGTCAACTCTACTGAAACTGGAGTTACAGTTTTCAGTTGTCATGTGGGTGCTGGGAATTGAACCCCTCTGGAAAAGCAGCCAGTGCTTTTAAAACTGAACCATCTCTCCAGCCCACAGGAAGAGGGATTCTTAATTACAGTGCCTCCAGAAGATTATCTTGTAGGCAAGTAAGTGGGGAATTATCTTAATGACTGATATGACAGGGCCCAGCCCATTGTGGGTGGAGTCACCCCTGGGCAGGTGATCCTGGATACTCTAAGAGAGCAAACTGAGCAAGCCACAAGGAACAAGCCAGTAAGCTGCACTCCTCCACGGCCTCTGCACCATCCTGGTTCCAGCCCTGACTTCTCTCCCTGATGGGCTATGCTGTGAAACCATAAGCTGAAATAAAAACCCTTTTGTCCCCAAGTTGCTTTTGGTCATGGCATTTTATCACAGTGACAAAGACCCTAACTGAGACACTAGGGCTGGGAGAGGTGGCTCAGTGAGTGGTACAGGGCTTCCACTGACGCATGGGGACCTGAGCTCAGATCCCTAGCACCCATATAAATGCCAAGTGTGTGCATCTGTAATCCCAGCCTCACTGTAATCCCAGGAAGGGGGTAGGTACCAGGAAATAGGCAGGACTTGTTGGCCAGCCAACCTAACTAAAACAGGGAGTCCTAGGTTCAGAGAGAAAGAGAGAGAGAGAGAGAGAGAGAGAGAGAGAGAGAGAGAGAGAGAGAGAGAGAGCGCGCACACGTGTACACACCACATGCAGAAACAGTAAAACAGCATTTCCTAATTAAAAAGAAAAGAGCTGTTTTGACACTAATCTCAAACACATAAACCCAGCTCAAGATGCAGTGCCCTCTGTATCCAAGATGAAAGTACTAAAGAAGCGGGATGTGCACAGACATCTAGACCCTGCTGTGAGACCCATAGGAATGGGCACAGTCAGAGGCTAACAGAAACCTATGTTGAAAACTAATGCCACCCCCACCAGAGCTTTATCATTCCCTTCCCCCATCAGGGAGGGAGCTCCCTTCGGAGGGAGCTCCCTTCTCGGGGCCTGAAGGAAGCTGCTGTGTGGACACCTGTCACATACTAGCACTTCACAGACAATCCTCACCGACTGAAGAACTCGTAGGTCAGTTTCCACTTTTGAACCGTGTAAAGTAGGCCTGTGTGATCGATCACCCAATTCCCCTCCAGCTGCAGATTCCCATTCCCCCAGGGAAAAGATGCTGGTGTCTGTCCTGGCTGAGATTTGGCTGGGGAACTGACTGACAGAAGACTTTCGGGCACAGCAGAACAGACACACAGCCTTGCCTAAGCAAAAGGAGAGTATCTGATGAGCCACGGTGGCTATGGGGAATCATGTAACCTTAACAGGAAGGAGGTGCCTGCAGGACACACTGGCCATGGAAGGAATGGTGGGGAGGGAGAGTTGGGAAAGCAAACAAGCCAGGGCTGAAGAAGGGAGCGATTTTATAAGCCAAGGCTAAGCAGAGGACTACAAAGGTGACAAGCTAGTCACACTGGTCCTCCAGGACATAGAGGCATGTGCTAGAACAAGAGGACAGAGCTCCGGCCTTCTTAGCAGGATGTTTCAACCAGGCTCACATGGCTGCCATAAACAATTTTTCAGTCACTAAGTCTAAAGTTAAAGATGCAAATCAATTATTGTTACTATTAATGCCATTTTGGTTTTTCAAGACAGGGTTTCTCTGTGTATCTCTGGCTGTCCTGGGACCTAACTCTGTAGACCAGGCTGGCCTTGAACTCAGAGCTATCCACCTGGCTCTGCACTGAGAATGATGGGGTTAAAGGTATGCACCACCACGTGCGGCTTCAAATCAATTTTCTTTTTAAAGCAAGCCTCCTATTGTGTGATGACTTCAGATACCTTCCTACTACTCTGAAAGGAAGCCTAGAAAGCCCAGGCTTTGCTCAGAGTATGTGGGATGCCACTGAAGACATAGAAACCAGAGCTGGGGAGATGGCTCAGGGGAAAGGAGCATGTGTTGTACAGACACAAGGGTCTGAGTTTAACTCCCCAGCACCCAGGTGAGATCCAGGCATGGCTGCATCTGCTATAATGTCCCCAACATTGGTGGGTGGGGACAAGTGGCTCCCAGAAGCTGGCTGGCCAGTTGGCCTAGCCAAAACAGCAAGCTTCAGGTTCAGTGAGAGACCTTGTCTCAATGTAATTAGGCAAACAGCAATAGTGGAAGACACTTGATATCCTCTTCTGGCCTCTGCATAAGTAAGTGTACATGGGTGTAGGCACCTACACACACATGCACACACATCACATACTCAGATGCAGACATTTGTATACATTTGTGAATATGCCACACATGATACACACATACATAAAGATAAAATACCAACTCTGAGTTCAGGCCAATTCCAAGACTAAGACTCTCCAAGGACGGTCTTTCCTCCCTGCTGTCATTCAGGTTTGGCTACTCTACCACATTCTGACGTGTTGGCTGAGGCCTAGATTGCTTGCTGAAAAACAGGTGTCCTCTGTCCTTCTCACCAATGACCTCATCCCTGTTCAAGCCAGGAAACACCCTTACCTTATCAGGAAGAAGACCACTCCAGGGGTTGCTCTAACTAGCAGGCCTGGCCTCGGGCCATTTGAACCACCAGCCTGTCCTCTATCACAGCCCTTTGTTCCTAAGTACCATCTCTGTTAGCTTCAGCAAGCAGACTGAGACTCCCTTTACCTTGGTACCCTATGTCTGCCTCCTGTTCTGACTCTGCTCCCCCTCTCCCCCCATTACAAGGATTTCCACTATTATTTCCTTTCGTTTTCTCCTACTTGGATCCGCAGCCACACTCTGCTTCCATCACAGACACACACGCATGTGGCACACACACAGTGTTTCCTGGGCTCACCATCACAGGAGCACACGCACGTGGGACACACGCATGTGGAACACCCTCGGTCTTTCCTGGGCTCACCATCTCAGGCGCACATGCATGTGGAACACACTCGGTCTTTCCTGGGCTCACCATCTCAGGCACACACGCATGTGGGACACACGCATGTGGAACACCCTCGGTCTTTCCTGGGCTCACCATCACAGGCGCACACGCATGTGGGACACACTCAGTCTTTCCTGGGCTCACCATCTCAGGCACACACGCATGTGGGACACACAAAGTCTTTCCTGGTCTCACCATCACAGGCGCACACGCATGTGGAACACACTCAGTTTTTCCTGGGCTCACCATCTCAGGCATACACGCATGTGGCACACACACAGTGTTTCCTGGCTCACCATCTCAGGAGCACACCCATGTAGCACACACTCAGTCTTTCCTGGGCTCACCATCACAGGCGCACACGCATGTGGCACACACTCAGTCTTTCCTGGGCTCACCATCATAGGCGCACACACATGTGGAACACACTCAGTCTTTCTTAGCATAATGGAAGGCCGTGACTAAAGACGGCAGCCCTCAGATCGGCCCCTCTGGACGTGCTTCCTGCTCGCCAAGGTTCTAGGGACTGTTCTTTGCAGCTTTAGTTAGAACTTCAAGATCAGACGCTGGACCTGAGGGATGTAATGTGTAGACAAATCTCAACATGGCCGACTCCCAACTCAAGATGCAGACAGTCAGTATTTAATAACCTGAGATGTCAGTCACATGATGTGGCCTGCTTAATTCAACTGTCTTTCTAGTCATACACTTTCATCTGGTTCAATGCTTCCAAAATAGTACCTCACAAAAGTGTACCAAGCTCAATTCTTCACAGATAAGGTGTCTTCGAGAACCTTGACAAATGTAAATAAATCTTTTTTAAAAAGTGGCTACAATTGGAAATAAGCCATTAAAGGATTTTTATTTGAATATAACATTCTAGATCACAAGTATGATTAGGTTTTTTTCATTTATTTATTTAGTGTGTAGGTCAGAGGACAACCTGGGGGAATTGTTTATCTCTTTGTATCATGTGGGTCTGGGGTTGAACCCAGGTTGTCAGGCTTGGAAAAGGCTCCTCGACCTGCTATGCAATCTCACTAGCCCGGGTGACTTTTACAGCCCCAGTGTACTTTCATGCTACTGTTACTGCTAACAAAGTTAGCTCGTATTAGTAAAAGCCGCTCAAAGTGAACCTACTTAAAAAACGGAGGCCAACTTGCACTCATGTGCACACACTCACAGATACATATGTGCAATTTAAATAATTAATTTGTTTAAATGGAGGCCAAAAACCTTATTGGTAAATAGTAAAGAAGATTTGGCTAAGGGGATATATAAATAAGCATCTTATTTTGAACAACTGTTTGTGGTTTGTTTTGTATTTTGTTGTTGTTGTTTGTTTTTTTGAGACAGTTTCTCTGTGTAGCCCTGGCTGCCCTGGAACTTGCTCTGTAGACCAGGCCTCGAACTCAGCGATCTACCTGCCTCTCTGCCTTTGCCTCCTGAGTACTGGGATTAAAGGTATGTATCACCTTCTGCCTTTATTTTGAACAATTTTTAAGTTGTAATTTCACTAACCAACACTGAATAATTTTTCTAGAAAAGAAATTGTGCAACACAACATGATGTTCTCCCCACAGCTTCTGACTTAACAGTGTTTGTTAGGAGAAGACAGCAGCAAGATGTCCGCACACATGTGCACACATGCAGGCACTCATCTGCACACTCACACACATGCATGAACACACACATTAAAGAAGTAACAGAGAACCACTTTATAAACTACACAAGCTCTATTGGTTTGCCAGGGAATGTTCTTAATATTCTTGATATGCTCTTTGCTATCCAAATGATCATTTTCAAAGCACCTGAGCTGACCTTCATCAACGACTTTCTCTTTTCTCATTGTAAACTACAACAATCCCCGGCATATATTCCAAAATCCTTAAGAGATACCTGAAACCTCCTAGGTAGTACCCAACCCTATATGTATCACCTCCTTCCCTATACATACATACATACACCTGTGATATGGTTTAATTAAAAAGTTAGCACAGTAAGACATTAGCAACCAATAATAGAGCAGAACAAACAGCAACATACAGTAACAAGTGGCAGGGGCTGAAGATGGCGCAGTAGTTAAGAGCACATGTGATTATTTCAGGGACCTGAGTTGGGTTCCCAGCACCCATGTAGACAGTTCATATTCACCTGTACTTGCAGCACCAGGGAGATCCAAAGTGTCTGGGCTCCTCACACACCGCACACACATGCACATCCTCCACCACCCATGCCTGATTCAAATAATAAATCAACTTTAGTGATGTAATGGGGTTGTACTCTCGGAACACCATCCTGATTTTGACCTTTCCTTGTAAAGGTAACACTATGGCTGCTCCTGGGCACACCCGAATTGGTGACATCACCGCTCCTGTATCTTACATCATTGTTAAGTACGTCAGTGTTTACAGAATCTAAGTGCTGTGACTGTTACTGATCCTGGAAAAGTCAGTCTGATAGCCAAATGGCTGCAAAGTGACGAGTGGGGAGGTAACAAGCCGGGTGCTGACAGGCTGCACAAAAGGATGACTGACACCCCAGCAGCAGTACAGAGGAAAGACATCGCACCACTCAAAACTCAAACACAGGCTGCTCCATTACATTACTCAAAACTTCTTCAGTTAATTCCTAAAATTTTCATGTAACATTTTTGTACTGTGGCTGACCACAGATAACTAAAACCCCGAATAAGAGGGTTTTTCCTCTATGGTCCTGTTACACCTATGCCTACACTATGGTCCTGTTACACCTGTGGGCACACTATGGTCCTATTACACCT
>NW_004949108.1:3209018-3234267 GCF_000317375.1 Microtus ochrogaster | reverse complement strand
TTACACCTGTGGGCACACTATGGTCCTATTACACCTGTGGGCACACTATGGTTCTGTTATACCTGTGGGCACACTGGTCCTGTTAGACCCTGATTTGGCACTGGACTGCAATCAGTTCCTCTAATTAATTTCAGAGACAAGGTGAATACTGGAACATTTTCCAAATTCTGTATGTATGATATCAATGCTGACGACTTTTGTATTACAGTGTCCTCAAACAGAAATGCATTTCTGAAGTTACACCACTTACACAGTCTGCATCATACTTTCTCCCTCACTAATCTTTTGATAATAAACATGATGAAAAGGTGTTCCCCATCATGTACTATCAAATTACGAATTATTTAGATAACCTACTTACTTGTGACAGAAAAAAAGGTAAAATATTTTCTAAGAGAATTAACCAGCCAAGGAGAAAAAAAATTCTTAGATTATTTGGTTCTAATCTGTAGCGATATTTTGTTTATGATCTAATAAATAAAACTTGCCTGAAGATCAGAGTGCAGAGCTAGTTACTACTTAGCCATAGAGCCCAGGGACTGGTGGTACACACCTTTAATCCCAGCACTCAGGAGGCAGAGGCAGGTGGATCTCTGTGAGTTCAAGGCCACCCTGGGCTACACTAAACTGACCCAGTTTCAAAGAAAAACAGAGCCAGGAGGTGGCGGCTCACACCTTTTTAATCCCAGCACTTGGGAGTCACACACCTTTAATCCTAGCACTAGGGAGATAGAGAGAGGGAGGGATGTGGCTGGCTGGGAGAGAGGAATATAAATCAGGAGCTCAAGGCTGAGAATTTGTAGAGACAGGATCTTGGTTCTGAGGATTTTGTAGAGGTAAGAACTAGTGGCCGGCTGTTCTGCTTCTCTGATCTTTCGGCTTTCACCCCTTAATATCTGACTTTGGGTTTTTATTATTAAGATCAATTAGAATTCATACTACGCTAATTTTTTTTATTTCTCATGCTTCAAATTCTATTTCTTTTCTTTTTAAAAATTTAACTTTATTATTTATTTATTTATTTATTTTGTGGTGTATACCTTTAATCCTGGCACTTGGGAGGCACAGACAGATCTCTGTGAGCTCAAAATCAGCCTAGTTTATAAAGCAAGTTCCAGGACAGTCAGGACTGTAACACAGAGAAATCCTGTCTTGAAAATCCCTAAAAAGTTTTTTAAAATATTTATGTATGGAGCCATCGCACAGAAAATCTGATAACTATACAGACTCTGTCGGCAGGAACCAACTGTTTTGATGTATGTGACCGTCTGCGGTTGCACTGTATAACTAACAAATGCAACCACTACCAGGAACAGTTACGTTATTTAACTTTACTTTATGTGCATTGGTGTGAGGGTATCAGATTCCCTAGAACTGAAGTAACAGATATTTGTGAGCTGCCATGTAGGTGCTGGGAATTGAACCTGGGCCCTTGAAAGAACAGCCAGTGTTCTTAACCACTGAGCTATCTCTCTAGCCCCTCAAATTCTATTTCTGAAGAAAGGGACACTACCTACTTTTGAAAGATTGAACAATAATAAACTAACAAAAACAGATGGATGAACAGATGATAGATGGATAATAGACAGACAGAAAGACAGACACATGTGACTCTGTTTCTCAACTTTGGTATAAGACATCAACTTCTGACTGATGCCAATCTCTCCACCTGTGGTGACATCAGGAGAGACATTTGCTCAGAATCTGTGCTGTACCCATAATAAGGAAGGCTCTCTGCTTTGTCCATCAGCAGTCAGTCACATTCCCTGTGGAACTTTCTATCTCACCTGGCCTCTGCTTCTCTCCAACAATGAAGCTGATGGTAACAGTCACACCCTGGCATCCCACAGCTGGGACTAAGTGGGTGACAGGTAGGAGCAACCTCAGGTAAAAAAACGCTTCAGACTCACTGTTTTTATTGGAAGTTCTGGAAAGTTTCTGTTGTTTCACTTTTGTTTTTTTTTGTTTTTTTTTTTTTATAATAAAGTACTTCTCATTGTACTGTTCACTTGGTCAATTTCTCAAGACCCAAGTTATTGGGGGTCTGGGACACTATTGTCCAGTGCTTAAGACCTGTGATCTGTCTAGCTGTCATTTTCACCAAAGACTAACAAACCGTCATGGCGCAAAGACGTCTAACATGGGAGATTCAGCCTAGACCCAGGCCTCATGATCTGCCTGTTATATAAGGCTGTGGAATGCTTCAGCCTTCATGTCACTGTGATATACACTGCGCTGTCTTTAATAAGGTGTCACAAGCATTACTAGAGTCAGAAACCACTGGCACGCCTTCCACACAAGTCTCTTACACTGCAAACAGTGCCATGGCCACAGAGGCCACAAAAGCCTAGCACAGTAATTCCTTCTGTGGAAAATGGAAGAAAGCATTTCCTATTAATACTTAACATAAACATCTAATGAAGAAGAATGGGATGTACCCTTTGAGTACTCTAATGTAATAGAGATGCACAATTGAAGGACAGAAACATGTCCAATGCAGTCAGTCTAGAAAGAGACAAAGGAGGCCAGGGCTGTGGTCATGCCTGTAATTTATCTCAGCAGACCGAGGCTGAGAGATGGTGAATTCAAGGCCAGCAGGTAAACTAACATAAGGAGAAGACTTGAACCAGTGACGCCTGGCACAAGCGATGACTTTCTTCTTCCTATGCAGCCATGTGATCAGAGACAGACAGACCCACATCTTCTTCAGAGCAGTCACGTGAACACATTTTAAAAAAGAGTACATATACTCTTCATGAAAATCTACTGAAACTAGATTTTGGACATGTTAGAAAATCACAGAATCAAATATTATACCAGAAACCGTAGAAACAACTGTACAAAGGAACAACTTACCTCGATAGCAAAGATGCCTTTATCGCGACCATAGACTTTCATCTCTTCTGGAAAAAGCTGAAAAGCATTTCTGTATGGAATGCGGTCCTCTTCAACAAACCTGTGCTTTACAGAAAGGAATCTCAATGAGAGTTGCACACTGGCTCTGGGTAAACTTTCTGAAAACCTCCCCCTTCACAAGGGAAGGGGTAGTTTGTGCAGCATTCTATCTCCTGCATATTTTAAAGGAGAAAGCTGCTGTCCCCTGCACCCTGTAGGAGAGCAGTCGGCTGATGGTCTGCAGAGTGCCTAACTCTAACTAATTCGATAAGTGTGTCTGAGAAGGGTGTATTTTCCCACTCACCACCAGGCTCCCAGATCACTCCTTTCACGTCTGCTGCCATCACTGGACTAGCTCCGTCACTGTGAATCCCTTCTACAGGAAGTTCTTCCTTGGTCCCCATTTCCTTGTCCTCCCTTCTGTCCTTAGGACCTAGCCAAGAGCGCACTAGCTGATGGAGAACTATTAAGGTTTCTGTCCCAATGCCTTGTATACAGCAGGAGGCCAAGTTAAAGTTGTGGGGTACAACATAGCACTAGCACTATGGGAAAACAACAGTGACCCAAATAAGCCAAACTTCTGTTCCTGCCGAGCTCGAGTTCTAGTGAGAAGAGGAAACGCGGGCAGTCAGTCAACAAGTCTACAATGTGCTAAAAACAAAGGAGAGAGCGAGAGAGAGCAGGACAGAGGTCTGGTGTGCAAAGTCCTAAACAAAGTATCAAAGGAACTCAGACCCAGTTGGGAATAAGCACCCAGAATGCACTGCCTTGGCCTCCATTGTTGCCAACTTCCTAAAAAAAGAAAGTGTTGACCTAAACTTAATTTCAAAATTAAAATGTGATTCCTTTTAGTACTGAAACTTAAGAATTAAACATTTAAGGTACGAATGGACAAAAACCTCTCCCAGCTGGGTTTTCATTGATTGTTTTAGTTTATATAAAGTATCTGTGCATAGTAGACTACAATACTGGCTTAATATTATTATATACATGATATAAAACATACCTATCCCTTGAAAAACCACTTCCAAATGCTAACATACACATCACTTATTTAGTCTTTGATATATATACAATATATAACTGTAATATGATATATACATAAAATATGCAAATATATGTACAATAAAGGTGAGAACACGTGCTATCAATGTGCCCAGTGCTGAAAGTAAGGTAGTAACAGGAGATGGAGAGACCACCCATTCTTCCAGGGCAGCAGGCAGGCAGCAGTCACATGACCACAGTGTACTAGAGAGGTGTGTCTGTGCAGCAGGAGAGGCAGGAGAGAGAAATGAAAAGTGGGGAAGCAGAGATGTCCCCAGAGCAGGCGTTGGGGTGTGTGGGGTTTTTACAATGACTCACTGCCTGCAGTCTTCTCAACGTCTTACTTTAGAATTTGAAATTTCTTTTAGAAAACCTTTTTTTCCTCAAATGGATGGCAGCTCGGTCAAAATTCGAACACACTATTTCCCTTAGTGGGGATTAACAGCTGGCTATCTGGATCCTTAGCAGGGATTAACAGCTGGCTACTGGATCCTTAGCAGGGATGAACAGCTGGCTACTGGATCCTTAGCAGGGATGAACAGCTGGCTATCTGGATCCTTAGCAGGGATGAACAGCTGGCTACTGGATCCTTAGCAGGGACTAATAGCTGGCAACTGGATCCTTAGCGGGGACTAACAGCTGGCTATCTGGATCGATCCAGGAATTTGTTGACAAAGGAACTGGCACCAAATGAAAGTGTCCTGCACCCTCTCCCACCCAACAGAGCACGTTAGCAGCTCCTAGAAACGCTTTCTGCCCATAATTTTACTGCAGCTTTTGGAAGCTTTGATTTGAGACACACTGGGCTTTAACAAGCCACCAGAGGTTGCAGATCATTAAAGCTGCGCCACATTGGAGCTGTGTGCACTGTGCAACAGTCCTGTCCCATCAATCCTTTCCATTTCTCTATCCACCAGCTTTATCCAGGCCAGCACTTCCTATCGAAAACACAGACCACTTGCCTCCCTGCACAGGATACCATTTCCACATAGCTGCCCAAGTGACCCTTTATGAACACAGCTCAGATGGTCTCTCTGGCTGCAATCTTCCCACTACTCATTATAGCACTTAAAACCAAAGTCCTAATGGGTGCAGGGCTATTTCTGCAGTGATAAAGTATGTCCTGGAAGTGTATCAAAGTGATGGCTGTGTATTTCTGGACATACAGAAAACCAATGAATTGCATTTTCCCTTTTGTTTTGTAATGTGAGATGGTCTCACTAAGTAGCCCTGGCACACCTGGAACACACTTCACACTTCTGTCTGCCTCTGTTTGCTGAGTCAGAGGATTAAAGGCTTGGACCATCAGGAAGAGTATAAATTATATATCTTCTTAGAGATTTATTTATTATTCTATACACGAGTACTTTCCTGCACATCTGTATATGTAACACATGGTGCTTGGTATCATGGAGGCCAGAAGAGGGCACTGGATTCCCTGGAACTGGACTTTATAGACAAGATGGGAGAGCCATGGGAATGCTGGGAACTGAACTCAGGCTTTCTGAGAGAGCAGGAAGTGACTTAATCACCAAGTCACCTCTCCAGGCCTTAGGAGTGGCATATTTTTTAAATGGTTGAGAATTTTATATATGTAAATTATGTTTCAAAATTTTTAAATTAAGGGTGATAAGAGGAGAACTAAAGGTAACAACAACTAAAATTTATTATATACACGTATGAAAGTGACAAAGAATTTTTTTTAAGGGGAAAAATTCCACCCTAGCATGGCTTACAAAGACACACCTCTGTCCTGCTCACCTCAGTCCTCCGCCCTTCAATCAGCTCTCTTCTTCCAGGCCCACTCCTCACTTCCTTGATCAGACAGAGTCCATTCCTGCTCAGAGCTTGGCGCTAACAAGGTTGGCCCTCGCTACCTAAAATACTGGGATCTTCACGGGTTGGCTGCTCTTTCATTCAAAGTACAGCTCAAATGCCTCTATACCAATCTAAAGCAGCCATTCAGTCATACCCTTACAGTGTCTGAGTTCAGCCTGTGCTCTGCCCCTGCCTGGACGATCATTTTCCCCTTTATTTACGTCCATCTGTTTCTCCCTCTCATCTTCAACTTCACGAGAGCAGGGACTTGACACACTTCTCTCAGCTGTATGTACCTCAAGAGTCTAAACCCTTGGTCACTCTGTGAGTACAGCAGATACTCAACAAGTATTTGTACTGTAAATGTTGGCTATTGTTACTGCTAGCCAGAGGGTCCTTTATGGCTAATGTGAAGGAATAGGAACTAATCCTGAGGCCTATGGAAGCTGCTCTGAAGATAAATAGGCAATGACAGCTTACAATCACTGGTAAGATTTGTAGGGCCAGCATGGTGGCACAGACCTTTAATCCCAAAATTGGAGGCAGAGGTAGGCGGATCTCTGAGTTAGGGGCCAGTCAGGGCTACACAATGAGCAACCCTGTCTCAAGAAAAGAAAAGAGAAATAGAAAGAATGGAAGAATGAAAGAGAGAGAGAAAGGAAAGACATATTTGCATTCTAGTCAAGTGAACGATGTCTCCCTACAAACCAATGTTCTTAGCTTTCAAAGCTCAGCAATAGCTCTCAGGCTGAACATCCTGAAGAACCTCCTGGAGGCAACGCAACAGAGATAAACAAGCCCTACCCCAGTTCTGCCGCAGTCCTGGATAATGCTGGGGCGGCCCACTAAGAAGCGACAAGTTGAGGATCTGTCTTAGAGCTCTTTCTGGGGGAACAAAGGTGACAACCCTTTCTTCTGCCACCCCAAGCAATTAAGTCTCCAACTTGTACACCCCAAGGAGCACAGTGACAGTTCTCCAGCTAACTAGATTCGATCTCCTTGAAGGCATTTTAGAATTCCCCCCTGCAGGGGAGGAGAGTCAGAGCGAAGGATGGTGAGCATGGGAGGAACTCAGGACTGGGACTGTCTATACAGGCACACAGTGTTTTCTCTAAGAACTGCAGAAAGATATTTTCTTTTCATTTGCTAAGTTTCTGGGAGAGTTCTGATGCCCATACAGATTGCCCTGGGGCAGCTCGGAAGATACCATTCAGTTCTCATGATTAGGAATCTTTCTGAAAGACCCTCTGGTTATCAGCACAAGACTGCAGACACAGAGCTCAGCTGGGAAATGAGCAAGCACCCAGGTGAGGTGAGGCATGGAAGGAAGGACGGGTTCCGGGGCTTCGGGAAGTAGAAGAGACAGAACATAATGACTGGCGCGTGTGTCGAGTGAGGAGAGAGCCCAGGAACAGCCCTAGGTTTCCGGACAGAACACCAGGGTCCACAGCATGTGCTAAGAGCACTAGAGAAGAGCAGGGTCAAGGAGACAGATGCTGAGGCACTTCCTAGTCATACTGATTCAACCATAAAGACATCAAGTAGTCATGTCCAGTGGCAGCTCTACAGATGAACAGACGGGTCTGGCCCTTACTAGACAAGTCTGGGCTGGTAACAGAGTCGGGAGTCTTCAGCATATAGACAATAATTAAGAGTCTTGGGAGAAGATGATATCATCTAGTGAGGGCACAAAGCAAGGCAATCCTCAACTCAGAGAATCACGAGTGGTCTATGTGCAGCTGCTCACACCCAGAAAAGCTTTGTTATTTGGTTAATGTCCAAAATCAAAGGCACCACCGCCATTTACTAGAAGCATGCCAAGCGCCAATAATGATGATGGTGATGAGGAGCGCTGAACAAGCACGGCGAGCCAGAGCTCTAGCGACGCTTCAGATCAGATGCTCTAACCGTGATGCGGAGCCAAGGGCTGAGCAGCTGGAGCCCTAAGACGCATTTTATTACAGACCCATTCACCTAAGGAAGCAGAAACAGACATTTCCTGACTTGCTTAGTGTGATGTCATGTGACAACAAACTGGCAGAGTCAGAGTTTGGCTTCAAACTTGTGCCCTTGTAAGCATTCCATATACTGATTAAACCCAATGCTATTATTCAGAACGCATATAAAGCAAAGGAGAAATGAACACATTAATGACTTTGGTCTGCCTGGTAAGTGACTGATTCTTCTACACTCAACTCATTAGTACAGTGGAGTTGGCTGTAGCTCAAGCATGCACTTCCTTTGGTCAGTCTTTCTGTCTAAAACTGTCTAGACTACCTCAAAATATGTAAATATCTACTACTGCATAACAAGATCTTTCTATAATTCTGAAATCAACTTTTCTAATAAACAGGCTGCCTATATTTTAGCTTTTACAACCACAATACATAGTTTTATACAAATACTAATAGTCATTTTGTTAGTAAAAGATCCCCTGTTCATCTTTTCCTAGAAAAATATTTAAGTCTGCACAGGAATATTAATGTCATTTTTCTCTTCAAAGTATTTTATTCACATTAGATAATTAACTTTCAATATCTCATATGAGGGGAACAGTACAATTCCCATCATATCATTAAAAACTCAAATTATTAGACTTAAAGATGATTAACTTAGGAATTTGAATCCAAGTTCCACGCAATGATTAACTGTCACTGTCAGTCTGACTGGACTCACCCAGGAGACACATTTACCTCATGTGTATCTGAGGAAATAGTCCTGGAGAGGCTTAAATATGGGAGAACCCACTGGGTATGCAGTTGGCACCACATGGGCTGGGGTCCTGGTCCAAATGGAGTAAGGACAGCGACATCCCTTCCTCTAGTCAATGCTTTGATATGAGTAAGCCGCCGCCCATCACCACGATGGCGGCCTGCATCCCCTTACACCACAAGCTAACACAAATCTTTCCTCTTCTAAGTTAGTTGTTTTCATCAGTTCTTAGTCACAAAGAAAAAAGTAACCCATGTACTACCTAACCTTTCCATTCCTTTCCTCACTATAGGCTTTCTTGTAAAATTAAGACTATCCAAAGGCTGTTCTGAAGTTCACACAGATGATCATGGAAAAACAATCAGGAAGGAAGTTCCACTCACCTCAGAAGGTCAGAGAGAGTAATGGTTTCTCTCTGCCAGAGCAAGGACAGAGAGCAGAGAGCCAGGGTCCTGGGTACAGTCATCTTCAGGACACCCTTCTCCTTCCACTCTGAGTATTCCACTCCATCAACAGATCCAGAACAGACATCTGGGGCTTCTTTACAAACAAAGAAGATTTTTTAAAATGAATAACAAATCAAGGGGCATTCAAAATAGATTATAACTGATTCACTCTGTATAAACAATCTAGCAGTGAAGGCCAACAAAAGCTTTAGAAGGGAACCAGGCTAAAAATAACTAGGTTATCTGTGGAAGTGGGGTGGATTGAGAGCCTGAAAAGAGATACAAATTTGTAGATAGCCAAAACAAACTATTTTTAAAATAAAAGGATAAACAATTACAAAGAAAAGTGAAAGTCCTTTGCTTGAAGACCTCTCAGGGAACCCTCTCCTAGAACCCGAGAAGGAGGCAGCACTTTCTCCCACCCAACCCACCTTCCAGGTACCCACTAGTGGACACTGTCTACTCTACAGACAGGGATGGATCTCACACTGTGCCACTCCCCGAGGGCTGGGGAAATGACAGTGAACAAGGTCTCACCTTTCCTGCGATTTACTCTCTCCTAAGAGCAATGAACAAAAATTACAATGGACAGAGAAAGGTGCTATTCAGAAAAATGGCAATGCAGGAGAATCCAAGGACATCCAAGGGGAGGAGGGGCAAGATGGCTCTTTTGAGTGGGTGGTCAGAAAGTCCCATCTAAGAAGGTGGTATCTGAGCAGAAAGGTGATGAATTCTACTTTGAGGGGAAATCCCCAACATGCCAACAGCAGTGAAAAAGTGTGTGTGGATTTGTGTGTGTGTGTGTGTGTGTGTGTGTGTGTGTGTGTGCATGTGTGGGAGGGGCTTACAAGTGAGGGAAAGTGGCAGCTTATAATGCAGAGTGTGGAAACCACACTTCCAAGCTCAGGATCTATACTTTGGATTTCACTCTAGGTAAGGAGAGAAGTTTAGGGAGTGTTAATGTGAGGGCAACATGGCCTCACTCCTGTGCTTAATACTAGACCACCCACAGCAGAGGGATGAAAAGGGTTGGGATGGAAACAGACAGTCAGGACAGGAGCTGGACAGGAGCAAAGCACTTCACTACAGATGGGGAAGAGTGGTCAGGTTCGAGGCAGACTTGAAGGCAGAATCAGAAGGGCTTAGTGGTGGCTGGTATAAGCTAAGAGAAGAAAACAAGCATGGTTCTGGCAAATGCAACAAGAATGAAGACATTTGCCAAGACAAAGGAGATGGCAAAGAAATCAGATGTTACACTGATCAAGTGTGGTAGCACAGATCTGTGTTTCTAGCATCAGCAAGGGTAGGGTAGGAAGGTTGAGTCAGAGGCCAGGCTAGGCAGCATAGTGAGCTACTGTTCCAAAAGCACACAGAGCTGCAGTGGTAAGCATGAGGTCTTTCCAGACACATGGACGACTGGCAAGCAGGCATTTAACTAGGGAGAAGCAGGATTAGCTGCCTCCCTCCTCCTTTTCAGGGATCAAATTTCTGATTTGGAACAGTAGTTACAAAGTTAGCACTGTGGGACCAGGGAGCTAGCTCAGCAGGCTAAGGCACTGGCCATCATCAACTCTGATAACCTAAGTTCAATAATCAGGACCCACATGGTGGAAGGGAGAATCGGACACCTCAAAGTTGTCCTCTGAGCTCCACATGTGTTTACTGAACACACACACAGGCATGGACACATACACTTACACATATATGCATAAACACACATGCACACATGCATGCACACATTCACACACATATGCATGCACACAAACACAAATACACATACACATATCACACTTGCATACTCACACTTGCACACACGCCTGGGTGGTCACTGTGGCCTGTGCTACACTAGACTGATAACGGGCTCTGCTCTAGTAAAACGTCTGTGGATGGACATTCTGCTGACTCTAGGCTCTCTGTCACTACCTTCTGAACCTCTGTCCTGTCTCCTCTCTCCTTCTGGATTGATTTCCTGAATCCTATTTCATTTTCTTTCTGATTCTGCATTCATTTTTATGATTTTTTTGTTTTGGTTTAGATTAATATGTAACATTATATTAAGATATAATATTAAATGGATGTTGAAAATGAACAGAACATTTTGTGAGGACAGTAGACTACACTTCGCTCTCTTTATTATAGCAACATGAAGAGACATTTGAATTACGTGCATATACAATCTTGCCTCTCTCTCTAATATATTAGAATAAAAGGCTTTCTGGATGATTACCTATGGTGGTAGTAGTTATATCTGAGTGGGATGGCAGCTGGTGCTTTGTCTTCTTTGTAACTCTGCATTTTACAGTTTTATATTGAATGGTATTCATAATTAGTGTAAAAACTAAAAGATAGCTCTAAAAATAATTTTTTTAAAGATTTTCTTCTTTATTTCTGTGCAAGTATGTCTGAACGTGTGTGTGTACCACCAGTGTGCCTGGTGCCTGCACAGGCCAGAAGAAGACATCAGATCCCCTAGAACTCGAATTACAGAGAATGTGAGCGACCATGTGGGTGCTGGGAATTGAACCCGGATCTTCTGGAAGAGCAGCAGGGTTCTTAACCACTGAGTCATTTCTCCAGTCCCCAAAATACCTTTTTAAAAATACACTAAGACATCTTGAATTTTGCATGCAAATGGATGGAAATAGAAAACACTTTATTGAGTGAGATAACCCAGACCCAAAAGAGATGAATATGGTATGTACTCATTCATAAGTGGATTCTAGACATAAATAAAGGACACTGAGCCTATAATTCGTGATCCTAGAGAAGCTAAATAAGAAGGCGAACCCAAAGAAAAACTATATATAGTTATCCTCCTGGATATTGGAAGTAGACAAGATTGAGAGGCAAAAGTTGGGAGCACAGAGGTGGGGGGTAGGGGTAAGGGGAAATGGGGAGGGAGAAGGGGAGGATTGGGGAGAGCTTGGGGAAATGGGATGGTTGAGATGGAGGAAGGGTGGATATGGGAGCAGGGAAATAGATATCTTAATTAAGGGAGCCATTTTAGGGTTGGCAAGAGACTTGACTCTAGAGGGGTTCCCAGGTGTCCAAGGAGATGTCCCCAGTTAGTTCCTTGGGCAGCAGAGGAGAGTGTGCCTGAACTGGCCTTATCCTATAGCCACACTGATGAATATCTTGCATATCACCATAGAACCTTCATCTGGTGATGGATAGAGATAGAGACAGAGACCCACATTGGAGCACTGGACTGAGCTCCCAAGGTCCAGATGAAGAGCAGAAGGAGTGAGAACATGAGCAAGGAAGTCAGGACCGCAAGAGGTGCATCCACCCACAGAGACAGTGGGACTGATCTAACGGGAGCTCACCAAGGCCAGCTGGACTGTGACTGAATGAGCATGTGATCAAACCGGACTCTCTGAATGTGGCTGATGGTGGAGGCTGACTGAGAAACCAAAGACAGTGGCACTGGGTTTTGATTCTACTGCATGGACTGGCTTTGTGAGAGCCTAGTCTGTTTGGATGCTCACCTTCCTGGACCTGGATGGAGGGGGGAGGACCTTGGACTTCCCACAGGGCAGGGAATCCTGACTGCTCTTACGACTGGAGAGGGAGGGGGAGGAGGAAAGGGGAGGTAAATGGAAGGAGGGGAGGAAGTGGAAATTTTTAATAAAAAAAATTAAAATAAAAAACAAAAAAACCACTAAGATTTCATTCAGTTTGTTCTTCTTGGTCACATGACTCAGCAAGTCATTCTTCCTAGGTCAAGTTCCCTCCTTACACATCCTGAACACCAGGAGATAGGTGCTTGTTCATTGGTTTGTTTTTGAGATAGTGTCTCAGTCCAGGCAGGTCTCAAGGAATGCTGATCTTAAACTCCTGATTCTCATGCCTCTACCTCCCAAGTGCTGGGATTATAGGCACACACCACCACACCTGGCAGGACTATGTTAGTCTTAAAATGCAATGCTGGCGTTAACATTGAAAATATCAGTGATGTAGGAGGGTCTTCTATCTATCTGTTACTTTCATTGGTTAATTAATAAAGAAAACTGCTTGGCTTGATAGGTCAGAACACAGGTAGGCGGGGAAGACAGAACAGAACGGTAGGAGGAAGAAAGCAGAGACAGGCAGACGCCATGAAGCTCCGGCCCAAGATGGACATAGGTTAGAATCTTCCTGGTAAGCCACCACGTGGTGCTACACAGAATATTAGAAATGGGTTAGATCAATATGTGATAGTTGGCCAATAAGGGACTGAAGATAATGGGCCAGGCAGTGATTAAATGAATACAATTTGTGTGTTGTTATTTCGGATGTAAAGCTAGTCATGTGGGAGCCAGGCGGGACAAAATGCAGGCCCGCTTGCCTCATCACTACACACCAGGACGGCAGTAAGTGTACTGTTAGATGGATAAGCTGAGTTAGGGATCTGAGACCCACACTACAGAAGAAGAGAACCAAGAACCACCTCCCATGAGCTGTCCTCTGACTGTCACACAAGGACACTCTTGCATACACACGGATAAGAAATAAGTGACTCTCTAAAAGGTTCTAGACAGACTGGTTCTCCTTTACCTGACTTTGGTGATGCTTTGGTGACAGGGAAAGGCTTTGGAATCTGGGGCTCAGACTGGAACTCTGCTCCACTTTCAAGGGGATAGGAGGTATCACTTAGCAGCTCAAGTTCACTGGCCCAATCTGAACTCTGCTGATTGTCTTCCAATACCTGTCCATAAAATAACAGACAGAAACAACTGCTGGAGAGTAAAGGTTAGCTTTTGTGATAGGCCTTCCTGGGGAACGGTTCCCCAACAGTTCCCCCGCAAGGCTTCTGGGAGAGGGGCTGCAAACAAGGGCGAGTGGGCAAACAGTCTGCTGACACACACCCACGCACACACGCAAATACACACACCCACACCAGGTGGGTGCTTCCAGGAGTGCTTCTCTTGTCAAGAGAAAAGAATGGAAGATGCAGGGCTTGCAGATGAAGCCCAGTTGATAGACTGCTTGCCTGGCTTGTACAAAGTCCTTGGCTTGGTTCTCTGCACATAAACTGGGCACCGTAGTTATGGCTGTCAATCTAGCAATTGGGAGGTGGAAGCAAGTCAAGGGCGTCTTTGACTACACAGTAAGGGCTGGCTTAATGACAATGATGTTCTATCTCAGCAATAGATGCCCTAACTAAGACTTGGTTAGAGACTATAGTTCAGAGGCAGAATGCTTGCCTACTATGCATGAAGCCCTGGATTCAATCCCCAGCACTGTACAAACTATGGTAATGGATGCTATGATCTTAGCATAAAAGAGGGAGAGACAGGAAGATGAGAAGTTCAAGGTCATCCTCAGCTACCTACTGAGTCTGAGGCCCATAAGGACCACCTGAGACTTTGCCTCTACAGCAGGGAGGGGCCTATTTATAAAGAACAACATTTCAGATGTGATGACCATAATGCACAGTGACAGTTTGCAATTCCTGTCTTTTCAACTGCAGACTCATCTGTCTCACTACATACGTGACATTTCCTCATGGATGTCTAACAGTTGCCTCAACTTAACATGTCCCATGCCCAACTCCTGATCTCCCAGTCCCACCTGCCCTTTCAGTTTAAGGTGACTCCTTCCTTCTAGCTGCTTAGGCTGAGAACCTTGTAGTCATCCTGGATGCCTGGATGCCTGCCTCCCACATCCCACCTCTAGTCCATCAGGAAATCCTCCTGGCTCTATCTCCAAAGCTCATCTAGTGCCCTACTCATCATCTCCTGTGCACTAGCAAGCCCCAGCCTGACACCACACACCAAATGCAGGTTTGTGTCTCCTGTGCATTGCCAGCCCCCAGCCTGACACCACACACCAAATGCAGGTTTGTGTCTCCTGTGCATTGCCAGCCCCCAGCCTGACACCACACATCAAAGGTAGGCTTGGATCTCCTGTGTACTGCCAGGCCCCAGCCTAATGGCACTCACTAAATGTAGGCTTGGATCTCCTGTGTACTGCCAGGCCCCAACCTGATGGCTCTCACTAAATGTAGGCGTGGCTTGTTGGTCCCAGTGAGGCCTGAAGTTCAGCATTTCTTCCCCTCTATACCTCATGTTAATCCCAGTTCCCAGAGCCCCCTCATCTCCCTGGTAAGTCCCCCTGGCCATTCTGGGTTATGTAATACCCTTCCTGCTGCTCCATTATACACATTTGTTGGCTTGTTCCGGAAATTTCCCGTTTATCCATAGCTTAAAAGTTGTAGGACAGGATTCTGATGCAGGCATCTCTAATTCTTGGAACAGCTGCATCCAGAGCTCTAGGATCACGTCTGCAGACTTACTGAGAAGCCTGTATCTCTGAGGATGGAACCCATGGAATTGAACTAACTGCAAGGCAAGTTCTGTCTGTGAGCTATATATCCCATGCCTGTTTCTATTTTAAAATATAATTCTCTCTTCCTTTCAAAAGGAGTATTGCTGTACTCGTGAGACAGAAATAATATTTACCCATGAGCTTCCAGTTTCACTTCTTATTTCTTCACCAGGGTTTAGTGTGATAGTGTTCACCCAGGTGTTTACTCACACCAATAAAACTTTTGTCTCTAAGTTTTCAGTTAACCTAAAGAGATTAGAGTGTCACAGAGAACCCTAGACTCTCATTCCTATTTTCTATCTACTAGGCAACATCACAGTATACAAAGACAACCACAAACAAAACACCAAGTGTGGGATTTGAACATCATGTCCTTACTGCTTTAAGTAATTCTCTCTTTTTCTTTTTCCTTTTAAAGAGTCACCATAAAACCATACAGCATCTTTTGCTTTTCTGGACAAGCATGTGACTCATATATCCAGACAGGCTAGCATCCCATAACTTTATGATCATAAAATGTTTCTTTTTTCCAGTTAATTCAAACTACCTTTCAGGAGTTGCTTGAAGCTTATCATCTCCTATGAGAGGGTCATTCCCTAGGTCATTTCCCTAAGTTCTGTCAGCGTGGTTTGACTAACCTCAGCCCCAGGTCTACCCTAGTCACGGAGGATGCATGTGCAGCTTGGGGGCACTGCCTCGCTCACCTCTGTAGCCTATTCCTTTCATCTGGACCAGGACTCTCAGTCCTGGATCACTGACCTTTGCATACAGACCTATGAGGACCCGACCAAACAAGGAAATGCTGGGCCAAGCTCCCAAGTTCCTACCACACCTGAGTCACATAGCTTAGAATCTCATCTTAGCCCTGGAGGGTAGCAACCACTCATGGGACAAGTCTGTGGTTGGGACAATTGCCTTTGTCTGCAGCGGAACTGTTCTCAATTCCAAGGAAAAGGTACCATAGCACATGTCTAAAGAACAGACAGAACGGCTCTAATAGGTGCTCTAATAGGTGGCCTGACTTCACTTCAAAGCTTCTGAGACAGACAAGAAGGGAGCTGGATAAGTAAGCAGGAATGTCAAGTCAAAGAAAGGACATGAGCAGGGCTTAGGGATGTGGTAGACTGCTTGTCTGGCATGCACAAAGCCCTTGGCTTGGTCCTCTACACATAAACAGGACACCATAACTTAATGTCTGTTACTTTAGCATTTGGGAGGTGGAGGCAAGTCAAGGCTGTCCTTAACTACAAAACAAACCTGGCCTGGGATACATAAGACCCTATTTTTTTTTTGGTTTTGGTTTTGGTTTTTGAGACAGGGTTTCTCTGTAGCTTTGGTGCCTGTCCCTGAACTAGCTCTTGTAGACCAGGCTGGCCTTGAACTACCAGAGATCCGCCTGCTTCTGCCTCCCAAGTGCTGGGATTAAAGGCATGTGCCACCACCGCCTGGCTGACCCTATTTTAAAACAAAACAAAATAAGCCAGGTGATGGTGCACGCCTTTAATCCCAGCACTTGGGAGGCAGAGGCATTGGATCTCTGTGAGTTTAACACCAGTCAGGGATAAATAATAAGGTCCCTTCTCAAAAAACAGTAATACTACTACTGATAATAATAATAGGAATAACATATGCAAAAAATTCTAACAACAAAAAACAAGACAAGCAAACCCCACATACATGACAAAAGTCCCTCAAAAGCCTCCATTCTTCTAGTCTTAGGGTGGAGCTCAGAGGCTTGGTGATTTACTAGCTTCTGAGTTTGACCACAACACTGCAAAACAAGTAAGACATTCTGGAAAGTTCTGAGTGAGCTGGGTGTTGTGGCTATAATCCTAGCACTTGAAAAGCTGAGGCAGGTGGATTAACTGGAGTAAAAGGCTAGCCTGGACTATAGAGTAAGATCCTGACTCAAAAAAAAAAAAAAACTTTAAAAAGGAAGCTGAGGGCAATGGTGGCGCACACCTTTAATCCCAGCACTTGGGAGGCAGAGGCAGGCGGATCTCTGTGAGTTCGAGACCAGCCTGGTCTACAGAGCTAGTTCCAGGACAGGCTCCAAAGCCACAGAGAAACCCTGTCTTGGAAAAAAAAAAAAAAAAAAAAAAAAAGGAAGCTGAACTTTAAATGCCTGAATGTTCCAAATGGTTTAATAAACAGCCACAATTCACTGTGAAGTCGGGATCATTCCAGATTGCACCAGAAGCCTCTTCCCCAAAAACCTATAAACACTGACCACAGTCAGACAAGAAGCCACACACAGCACCTCTGTCTGCCACACAGGCGGATTTTGCTCCATGGCTCACCTTGGCTTTCTTTCTGCTTGTACGAACCGGGTTTTTACAATAGGCCTGCTTGCTCTTCTGAAGATAACGCTTCCAAAAATTGTGTAAAACTTTGTCCTAAGGTAGAAGGGAAGCAAGGGGTGCATCATCATGATGGCAAACACAATCACATCTCTACCACACATGCTGTCCTCCTGTGCAGGTCACCTCCAATCAAATGCCTTCTCACCTGCTCTCCCTTATCAGGTACATGGGGACACTGAATAATAAATGCTTCACTTTGTTTCTCAGCGCAGGAGACTAAATATAGTCCTCAAGAGATACTTCTAAGTCTTGGAGTTAGGGGAAGGGATAGATAGACATTAAGATCACCACAGAGCCTATTCTTTTACATAATCTGGATCACAGAAAGGAAACAATTTATCCAGGACTACACTTCTAGTCAGGGCCAGAGCCTGGCTCTTCCTGTGGATTCCTCCCCGGGTCTACTCAAATCTCACACTTCAAACAACAAGGAGCCAACATCTAGACACATATGACTTACCTTTAGCTCTGGGCCTACTCCGAGGGTCTTCAAGGCCTCCGCCTGGTGGTAAAGTATGCACTGAAAACCTTCACACACATACCAATCCCAGCCTTTCTCTGAAGAACAGATAAAAAGCTTTAGATGCATTCATTCCTAATTTACTATGGCTCCTCTACATAATGCAATTTCTGCTTACATATGCCAAAAGACTTTTTCTGTGTCTCAAATAGTCTGTTCTTTCTTTGTGTGTGTGTCTATGTGTGGTGTGTGTACTTTGTCTTTTTCTAAATGATCTATCTATCTATCTATCTATCTATCTATCTATCTATCTATCTATCTATCTATCTATCTATCTATCTATCCAGCTACCTATGCATGCCTGCATGTGTGTCTGTAAGGGTGTCAGACCCCTGGAACTGGAACGGTTGGGAGCTGCCATGTGGGTGGGTGCTGGGAATGAAACACAGGTCCTCTGGAAAAGCAGCCAGGGCTTCCAACTTCTGAGCCATCTCTCTAGTTCGTTTTTATTTGTTTGCTTTTATGTTTATTTTGTTTTAAATTAGGTCTCACTATGTGACTCTGTCCAGCCTAGAACTTGATTATGTATGCAGACCAGGCAGGTCTCAAACTTGTATCAGTCTCCCCACCTCTGTCCCTTCCTTCTAAGTGCCAGGAGCACAGACATCCACTACCATATCCAGCTGTGAACTCCAATCTGATGTATTCTTGATATATTTTTATATATTTATATTTAACAAAAGTAAGCATTCTGTTAACATATTGAATTGTTTTCAATTATCTATCATAAAAGCAGAAAACTTACTAGTTGGCATATTTAAAAAAATAAACAGGTGGGCTGGAGAGATGGCTCAGTGGTTAAGAGCGTTGCCTGCTCTTCCAGAGGTTCTGAGTTCAATTCCCAGCAGCCACATGGTGGCTCACAATCATCTGTGGTGAAGTCTGGTGCGCTCTTCTGGCCTGCGGACATACACACAGACAGAATATTGTATACATAATAATAAATAAATAAATAAATATTTAAAAAAAATAAATAAACTGGTGAAATTTACGTTTGTTTGGGGTTTCTGTTTGTTTTTGTTTTTAGTTGTTTTGTTTTTGAACAGGGTCTTACTATGTAGCCCTGGCTATCCTGCAACTCAATATTTAGGTTGGTATGGAACTCACAGAGCTCTGCCTACCTCTGCCTCCTGAGTGCTAGGATTAAAGGCTTTCCCACCACACCCAGTGAGATTTAAGCTTTCAAATGTGTTTTACAATGCTCAAGATATTGCTATGTTGGAATACTTGGCCACTGCTTCTACCAATTTTCTGTTCCATCTCAACACATATTTTGGTCAACAAATGTAAGTGACAAGAACTAAGAACTGATGTGTGTTGTAGGAGCTGTGGGCCTCTTCCCACAGCCCGGCTCCTGGCCGCTTGGCTAACTTATACCCTGAAATAACAACACACAAATTGTATTCTTTTAAACACTGCCTGGCCCATTAGTTTCAGCCTCTTAACCCATTTCTAATAATCTATGTAGCACCATGAGGTGCGCTTACCAGGAAAGATTCAGCATGTCTGACCTGGCGGCTTGCTTCATCACGTCTGCCTGGGAGAGGGGAGCATGGCCTCTGAGCTCACTTCCTCTTCCTCCCAGCATTCTGTTCTGTTTACTCCACCCACCTATGTTCTAACCTATCAGGGCAAGCAATTTCTTTATTTAATTAACCAATGACCTTCCTCCATCAGATGTGCAGAATGGGCAATAGGCATATTTAAAGAAAATAAACTCCAAGTGGCATTCTGCTTTTGTGAAAATGGTTCTAGGTTATAGAGAAACTGAAAATAAGGAGTCTAGTACACACTGGTGCCTAGGTGGTGTAGGAGGTCCTTCTGTATTTGATGTATTGATGTTTCCAGGCTGCACAGTGCTCTGCATGGCAGATTTGGCAGTAACTCAGATAAAAAAAGATTTTACGTGCTGCTCACTCATTCTCAGAGTTAAAGTGCTGAGTGCGGCTCCTACCTGGTGGCCCCAGAGCTAGCAGAAACGGTACCAACACCATTTTGAAACTGGAGAGAGGTGGAACATACAGCGCAGCTGCAACCAAGCTGCTTAGCATTTTAAAAGCTCTTCTAGACAGTAGAGAACTACAGACAATGTAATAAGGACAGATTCAGACATAAACAACCTCTAAATGGGTCACAGTGTTAAATAAATGTATGTAGGCTTGGGAGAGAAAAGAAAAAGAGTATAAAAAGTCATAAAAAGTTAGTGCTTTAAAAAAGGGGGTAAAGTCTTTAAAGAGACAGAGTACAGATAGTTATAAATTAAGAGAAATAAAGAAAATAAGCCACGTAAAAATGGAAAATCCAGAGAGTCTGGATTCTGTATATTGTTTTCTTTAAATTTTTTGACTGTGAAGGAACTAAGTACAGAGAGACTTTTCATTGTATGTGCTGCTAAGCTAATCTAACATGTATATTATAAAAGTATTAAGACTTCAGAATTTGGGTCTAAGGATATGATACTTTGGAAAAGAGGTCCTTTTGTTTTCACAGAAGATGAGACCCTGTGGACTGCTTCTAGACCAATATGGAATGATAAACCACGCCCTCCTGAAAGGTTGCTGTAAACACCCTTAGAAAACTACTTCACCCAACTGCTGACTGAGATGAACCTAACAAAAGGATAAACCAAAAAGCACCTGATTAACAGCGTCCCCATACAGCGCAAAGCAGTTTGGAGAGAAAAAATTGTTCCCATATTCCCAAATAGTGTTTATAACTGTTTTTTTTTACATTTAAAGAGGGATATGATATAGATATGAATAATTTGCATTGGTATGGATTTTGATTTATTGATATAAATTTAAGGTCAATCTTGTTATATGTATATTTCTGCTCTTGATTAAGGTATTGTGATTGTGTAGTTCATTTAAAATGTAATGTATAATTAGGAAATATAGGTTGTTAATGGATAATCATCGATAATAGTCAAGCTTGTAGTCATGTTAGATTTTCTAGCTACATAGAGATATATTTCAGTTAGATAGGCATTCTTCATATCTTTCAAAGACTACAGAATATGGCATTTAAAATATTTTAATAACTTAAGGCTTTTCATGACAATGAGACATGTCTGCTCCTGGAAGCACCAATCTACTTCAAGATGAATATAGGCATCGAAGAGGCTCCTTATGGAGTTTGCTAGCCATTTGGGCAAGAAACTGCTCTTGCCTGGACTGCTTCACTGGACATGCAGTACCCACAGAGAGAGGACTGCTGAACTTGCCTAAAGGTGAGATGGTCTTTCGGGGTTCCTGTTTCATGATGAAGTCTGCGAGACATTCTGCAGGACACAGAAGAAAGTGACTAAACTGTCTTTAAAATTTCTTGCTTCATGAAAATGTCTGCTGGATATTATGGGCCTGTAGGCTGAAGATGGATGCCCCAACAGTACAGAATAACTTTGGGTGACTGTCTAGGCAGCAAGATGTCTCTGTCAATTCTAGAGTTTTGGAAGTTGTTTATAATGCACTTCCAGTTTACATAGGTAATATTATATCCTTCTGAAGTCTTTGATAGAGCTGAAGAATAGATAGTTATAGTTTTCCTTTGTTATGATAAAAGATAAAATAGACATAAATATTGCAACTGTAATTCTTGCTTGATAACTGTTTTGTTATATGTAATTTTACTATGTTAAAGTTAAAGCCCACAGCTCCCTTCAACAGAATGGCGCCCCGACGTGGATGACTGAACTCCACGTAAAGTCTGAGAAAGCTTGGGAAAGAATAGAGTAAAGCATGTTTTCTTAGTAGCAACAATTTCTCGGGTCTGCTCTGCTTGCTAGAAGCAAGCAAGCGCTCTCATCTAAGAGAGGCTTCCTGACTCAGCTTTAGCTGCAAAACCCTAAAGCTCTTAAGAGGTTAGACATGCTAAATCTTTCCCAGGAAGCCACGATAGAAATGGGTTAAATCAAGATGTGAGAGTTAGCCAATAAGAGGCTAGAGATAATGGGCCAGGCAGTGATTTAATTAATACAGTTTCTGTGTGATTATTTCGGGTGTAAGCTAGCCCGGTAATGGGAACAAAGGACTCGTTCTTCTTGCAACACCTAGGTACCAGATGTGTCCTAAGCATTTTATTTTTTTCCCTTTTAAAATGTGTGTGTGTGTGGTTTTGTGTGCAGTGTTTACAATTGTTGGTATATGTACACATGTAGGTGGGCTGTATGTGGCTATGTGCGGGTATGTGTAGGTCTATGATCAGTGGCAAGGTCTTCCTTGAACATGATGCATCTTTTAAAAATTACTATTATTTCACTTCATATGTATGGATGTTTGCTTGTATGTATGTATGTATATGTACCACATGCATATGCATGCTGCCCAAGATCCCCTGGAGCTCATTTACAGACAGTTGTAAGCCACCAATGAGTGCTGGGAATTGAATGAAGGTCCCAACAAAGCAAGTGCTCTGAACCACTGAGTCATCTCGCCAGTCCTTCCACCTCTATTTTTATTTTCTTTTTAACATGAGGTCTCTTAGTGAATCTAGAACTTACCGATTTGGCTAGGATGGCTGGCCAATAAGCTTCAAGCATCTACCAGCCTTATTCCTTTCAATACTGGGGTTACAGACACATGCTGTCATTAGTAGCTTATATAAGTTTTGGGGATCTGCCCTCCAGTTCTTTTGTATGTCAGGTAGGTCACTGATGGGGCCATGTTCCCAGCTTCTAAGTATTTTAAATGGACTATTTAACAACCTAAGAAGGCATATGAAAATCTGCCAAAGCAGTCAGAATTACATGTTAACTACAGTAATGACCAGCTGAAAAAAATGTCACAGTGGTTAAGATCCTTGTGCTTTATCTGCCGCTGCCGGACAAATACAGAAATGTGTTCAAAAGCATGCTATTCAAACTTCTCACACGGCTTCTGAGGTCTGCCTGACTCCCACGTAACTTCTCTGCACAGGGCGAAGATTCAAACTCCTTTCACTCGCTAGATTAACGCATAACCAAGATGTCCTTGTCCCCACTGACTGTCCAATCCTTCCGGAAAAGAGTCTCAGGGATAACCAAAAGCCTGTGGTTTCTGATGACCCAGAGGTTAAGAGGGTTTGACCCCTTCGAGCTGTCTGTATGCACAGGGCTCCCACATAGCCATGTAAACCTGGACACTGATTTTTTTTTTTTTTTTGGTTTTTCGAGACAGGGTTTCTCTGTGGCTTTGGAGCCTGTCCTGGAACTAGCTCTCGTAGACCAGGCTGGTCTCGAACTCACAGAGATCCACCTGCCTCTGCCTTCCGAGTGCTGGGATTAAAGGCGTGCGCCACCACCGCCCGGCTGGACACTGATGTTTTACACCACCCACAAGCGCCTGCTGTAACTAACAATGGGTGCTACTCTCTTTTCACAGGTAAAATGCCAGTGACTACCGCCTTGACTATGAGACACACCTAACAGAGCGTCCAAGGTTCTGTAGACAATTTAAGCCCAAACTACACATTTTAACTACTTATATATATGAGTAACAATTAATCAAGTTTTACGCTGATAAAACCGAACAAATATTATTCAGGTTTTAGGCTATCAAAAGTCACTACTGGGCTGGAGAGATGAACGGTGCAGTGATAAAGAACATTCGCTGCTCTCAAAGAGGACCTGGGTTTGGTTTCCAGCACCTCAAGAGTGGGTCACAGCCCTCTGCAACTCCAGTCACAGACACTGGCCTGCACACACACAGACATGGTACATAGACATATGTGTTGTAGGAGGCCGCTTGTTTGTTCCCGGCTACTCAGCCCCAAAATAATGACACAAAAACCATATTATTTACAATACTGTTTGGCCAATGGCTTAAACATATTTCTGGCTTCTCCTGACTCCGCCTTCTTTCTCTTAGCATTTTGTTTAGTCCCCTCCCCCTACTCTACCCTACCAGGCCAAGCCAATGGTATTCACAGCATACAGAGGGGAATCCCACATCACATACGTGCAGACAAACACCTACATACATATAATACATAAAATAATCTTTAAGTCGTTTTTTAAAATGTGTTAATATTTCAGCATTCTCTCTGATACTCATCTAAGAATGTCAATATAAGTATGTCATGTATGTCTATATGTATGTTTATATATATGCATACACAAATATATTTGTATGTCTGCCTTTATAGCTACCTTCTGTAGAACTATTTACTGTCATCATTAGGTTGGTGGTTTCGGTCTTAAAAATCTATCTGGTCCTAGTTAGTCACAAAATACAAATCACCAGCCAAATGTTCCCAAGCCTTCTCCACGACGGCCCATGGTTAGGGCTCCCTGGATCCATAGCTACACTATAGCCATTTTAGGGAAAATTAATCTTCCCTATTTTAAGAAGGCATATTCAAAACTCAATGTGAGAAATGGTGTTTTGAAAGTTGGATATACTGTTTAACTTGCCTAATGACAAGCCATAGCTGAGGCATTTCAGAAAGTGACATCCTGGTGACGGCACAGACAAGACAGCCAGCATCGGAACCACCTCCTGCACGCCCGCTGCCCACCAGAAGAGTGGCTTACCAACACGTGCTGCAATGCACTTGCTTCGAATTTTACCACCAGCCGTAACTTCAACTTGAGTTTGGGCTTTCTGCTTAAAATGTTGGCATTTTGTCTGGAATTTATTTAAAATTTCCTTTTGTAGGCCATGCAGTGGTGGTGCATGCATTTAATCCCAGCACTCAGGAGGCAGAGGCAGGCAGATCTCTGTGAGTTCAAGGCCAGCCTGGTCTACAAGAGCTAGTCCCAGGACAGCTAAGGTTGTTACACAGAGAAACACTGTCTCAAAACAAAAAATCTATTTTGTGTCCTCAAAGCATGAAGGAAAATGTGAGGAGAACCTGGCAGTGTGGATACTCACCATGCCTGCTTCTCTTCCTCAGCCCCCTGCAGATGGAGTTGATCTTGGTGTTGGGAATGACTGCAGTGCTCACAACTTCCTCAGACCGCTGCAGGAAAAAAAACAGACAGTGAAGAAAAGAGAGCTCTATGCCCCTGAAGCAGATTCCCAGCTGATGTGGGAGTGTCATATATCAATCTGTTGATTTCATTGGTTAAGGAATAAAGAAACTGCCTAGGCCCCTTGATAGGCCAACCCTTAGGTGGGTGGAGTAAACAGAACAGAGGCTGGGAGAAAGAAGCTGAGTCAGAGAGT
>NW_004949108.1:3199998-3207749 GCF_000317375.1 Microtus ochrogaster | reverse complement strand
AAAAAAAAAAAAAAAAAAAAAAAAAGCAGGGCCAGCCTGGTCTATATAGCGAGTTCCAGGCCAGACAAGGTTACAAAGTAAGAGCCTGTCTGAAAAAAATAAAATAAAATAAATAAAAGCACTACTTTTTATTTTCAATAAAACAGAATTTTAGAATGGTAATGGTTAGTAACACTCATAACAAACTGATCAGTGATGAATGTTGTCAACGGCAATTATCTCGGATTGATCTTCTTATATCCAAAAACAAAACAGAGTCTTATTTCTAAAGAAAAGTCAAAATTTTTAAATAACAAATGGCATTGCTATATTTTTTATAAATTTAAAGATTGAGAATGAAGCTTATCTTTTGGGGGTTGCTGAGGTAGGGGTATGCTTCCAGATAGCCTGGGAAAGCCTCAAATTTGTGGTTGCCTTGCCCCAAGTACTGGAATCCTAGGCTATACCACACCAGCAGAATGAATCTCAAAAAGAATAAAAGGCAAGACCCAGCAATATCACTTTTGGGTATATATCCAAAAGACAATCATATCACAAGGACATGTGCTCAACTATGTTCATAGCAGCATTATTCAAAATAGCCAGAACCTGGAAACAACCTAGATATCCCTCAACTGAAGAATGGATAAAGAAGCCAGGCGGTGGTGGCACACGCCTTTAATCCCAGCACTCGGGAGGTAGAGGCAGGTGGATCTCTGGGAGTTCGAGGCCAGCCTGGTCTACAAGAGCTAGTTCCGGACAGGCACCAAAGCTACAGAGAAACCCTATCTCGGAAAAAAAAAAAAAAGAATGCATAAAGAAAATGTGGTACATTTACACAATGGAGTATTACACAGTGGTAAAAAATAAAAACATCTTGAAATTTCCAGGAAAATGGATGGATCTAGAAAAAAAAATTGAGTGAGGTAACCCTGGCCCAGAAAGACAAATATATTATGTAGTCACTCATAAGTGGCTTTTAGACATAAAGCAAAGAAAACCAACCTATAATTCACAATCCCAGAAAACCTAGACAACAAAGAGGAACCTAAGAGAGACATACATGGATCTACATAGGAAGGAGAAGACGACAAGATCTCCTTTGAGTAAATTGGGAGTGTGGGGGTCACAGGAGAGAGTAGAAGGGATGAATGGAAGAAGAGAGGGGAGTGGAGAAAAATGTGTAGCTCAATAAAAACAATAAAATAATAATAAAACGCACACGCTGAGATGTAACCCAGTTGGTAAAATGCTTGCCTAACATGCCCTAGCCCTAGGTTCAACACCCAAAAGCCAGCTTGGGCTACATGAGACCCTGTCTCAAACAAATATTATAAGAGACATGCTTCTAACATTAGGATTTCTGGACTGTAATCTCTCTAATTTTCAAACAATATGATATACTAAGTTGGCTAAAGTGAGAAGGTAAGACATGCCACACACACACACACAAACTCCACTAAAGCAGTTATTGAGAAAAGACAGGTAGAACAAAGTGGTGGGAGGGGCTTCACCCTGAGCTATTTAGGACATAAACAACTAATGCAAGGCAGGGAAGGCTGAACCTCCCCATGAAGCTATCATCAGCTAACTGAATGGTTAGACTGTGGATTATTTACATACCTAATACAAATCTGCAATATTTTGGATAACACAGTAAAAACCATCAAGACGCCGGGCGGTGGTGGCGCACGCCTTTAATCCCAGCACTTGGGAGGCAGAGGCAGGCGGATCTCTGGGAGTTCGAGACCAGCCTGGTCTACAGAGCTAGTTCCAGGACAGGCTCCAAAACCACAGAGAAACCCTGTCTCGAAAAACCAAAAAAAAAAAAAAAAAAAAAAAACATCAAGACAAAGGACTTGGTGGTACTCACAAGTCTCCCTTTTCCTTTCCATACACAAGCAAACAAAAGACTGACTGGAAGCTGCTGAATGAATACTGAGAATATTAGTGATTTTTGCTTTCATTTGCATAGTTTTCCATTTCCTACTATGATCACACATTGTTCTTATAAAATCTATTAAATTCATAATTTGAGCCCATACTTTTATTAAATACTTAAGAACTTGCAAACAATATATGGTGTCCTGACTAAAACACACCAGGGAAAACGCTTTCTAACCAGAAGGCTTTGCTGGAATTGTTCTCCGTGCCAAGAGCTTGAAGAATCAGGCACAACAAACTGAGGGAAGGGCAAGGAGCTTCCACTTGTTGCAGCACACTGCCTCATTGGTCGTTTCTTCACCCACTGAATCAACACCTCCACACCACACAACCCTAGGGCGCACCAGCTGTATACTATTCTACAAGCTGAATATGACTGGATTAGTGTAAAGCCAACGTAACAATGGAAGTTGTACACACAGAGGTTTGCCTATTGTGTGAAGGGAAGACTCTGAGGTTCAGGGCCTTTCACAAAAACATGTAGAGACCAGGGATATAACTAGTATGGCACATGCCTAGCATACAGAAGGCATTAGGTCATCCCCATACACAGTAGGAAAAAGAAATATCACCCACCTTCAAGGACTGTACATTATTCCATTAGGTTGAAAGTCTTTTTGTTTGTTTTATGGTTTTGTTTTGTTTTGTTTCAAGACAGGGTTTCTCTGTGGCTTTGGAGCCTGTCCTGGAACTAGCCCTTGTAGACCAGGCTGGCCTTGAACTCACAGAGATCCGACTGCTGGGATTAAAGGCGTGCACCACCACCACCCGGCTGGGTTGAGAGTCTTAAATATGAAACTAGATAGTAATATTATATTCTTTCAAACCAAAAATGATGGTAGTAGATTTAAACAGAAAGAACCAAGAAGCATCAAAGATAGAAATAAAAGAAGTCATTAGTTGCGGCTGTTCAGTTTGTATAAAAATAGGCCCTGACTCCACCTGCAAATGGCAACTCTTCCGTCGTGACATTCTGCTCCTCCACTATATTTACATTTGGACAACAGTACAAAATTAAGAGTGACTAAACCACTGGCGCCTCAGCAAGCATCAAAGGAGAGACAAACCGCACAGGTTTCAAGTGTCCAATCTGATATATCTGTGTACAGGAGTATTTACGCATCTTGATGAGACATGTCTCCATGAGACCATCGCCATCATCAAGGAGATTAGAGCTCAGTCATTCCCCAGTGTTCTTTCTCGGTTGAGTGTCTATCTTATTAATATCCTGCCTGACTAACAGAGATACAAACAAGCATCTGAGCTGCAGACTGAATAAGTCACCTCAAGGAAACACACTTGTGTGGGGCTAGAGACGGCCCAGGGATAAGTGCATGTGCAGGTCTTGCAAAGGACCCTTGGGTTTCCACACCTATGTCAGGCTGCTCACAAGCTCCCTCCTCTAGACGCCACAGGCACCTGCACTCACACATATAGACATACCTTTTTATAAAAGAAAAGCACTTGCATAACTGAGTTGTCACCTAAATTATCTATGCTTCTGAAGGGTTTTGTTTGTTTCACATCTTGTGCCCAGATTTTTAGTTGTAACACTGACTTAGGAAGGCAAGTCAGGCCCCCACCACACTCAATGTTGGGGTACAGTCTCTCTTTAGCCCCAACTAGCCTTTCTGACCAAGCAGTGAAGGCAGGACCTGTTCCTTCCTGGCTCTGCACTTCCAGCAAATCCTGTTCTATGGAGAACAGTCCTGACATGCTTAGCTGGTCCAGCAGCAGGCTGTCCACGCTGTGATTACTGTGGCTGAATAAGACCTAGAACTTTAGTGTGAAGATGGCCTCATTTACCAAGGTTAACAGTGCAGAGTGACACTCTCTAGTTAGGAAACAGGGGTGATGGGGTGAAATGAACCCGAGAGTTAGAAGACCAAGGTTCAAGTCCCACCTCAAGTCTCTGCATTCCTGTGTGTTAGCGAACTAGCTCAACCGGTGCCAGGTGTTGGGGCAAAGGCCTTCAGTCCCAGCTCTTTTGGGTCTCTGAGTTGGAGCCCAGCCTGGTCTACAGAGTAAGACTGTGTCTTAAAAAACAAAAACAACAAAACCAGGAATTTGACTGATGAGCTTTACTTGCTGTCTAGGCATAACACTGTATGTCACAGGTTGTTGTGAGGTAGGGCCTACATAAAATATGAGAAAGTACTCGGGAGGCAGAGGCAGGCGGATCTCTGTGAGTTCGAGACCAGCCTGGTCTACAGAGCTAGTTCCAGGACAGACTCCAAAGCCACAGAGAAACCCTGTCTCGAAAAACAAAAAAACAACAAAAAAAAAAAAAATATGAGAAAGTACTTGGTACTCTTAAAGGAACTACAGAGATAAGCCCCCCATCACCAAATCTCTACACTAGTGCAACACATTAAAAACTAAAAACTTCTTTCAAGTGTAATGTTTGATATATCCATACACGTATAGTCTATATGTAATATTCATTTATAAATGTAGCTAAACACATATAATTTTTTGAGACAGGATTTCTCTGTGTAGCCTTGGCTGTTCTGGATCTCACTCTGTAGACCAGGTTGGCCTCAAATTCAGAGAATCACCTGCCTCAGCCAAGTGTGGGGATTAAAGGCATGTACCACCACTGCCCAGGGGCTCGATACAATTTTAAAATTTCATCTCCCATCTAATTTGCAAGGTTCTTAATCCAAGACTGTATTCTTTTTTTTTTTTTGGTTTTTCGAGACAGGGTTTCTCTGTGGTTTTGGAGCCTGTCCTGGAACTAGCTCTTGTAGACCAGGCTGGTCTCGAACTCACAGAGATCCACCTGCCTCTGCCTCTCGAGTGCTGGGATTAAAGGCGTGCGCCACCACCGCCCGGCCCAAGACTGTACTCTTGAAGACTGTTTCTATTCTCGGAATTTGGCCATTGAATGAGTAATGAAAACAGATCCATTTTTAGGAACTAGGCCACGCACCAGGCTGAAACTGCCATTTTAAAAGCATAAGCATATTCACGAGTGGCATGTTACTTACGTCTGTGACATTGTGGCAGGAAGTGCAATAGTATTTTCCTTCATCGGTAAGACCCCAGGAGACAGCAGCACACTGTGAACAGCGGTCTGTGAACGATTTCTGTAGAAAAGAGAAAACCTGTGACTGTCAGGCCGGTACACTGCATCTTAAACCTCATGGTTCTAAGTTCTACCTCTAGGATTCCTGGTGATTTCATCCCCCAAAGTTAAAAAAAAAAAAAAATCACAAAGTTAAAAATACATCAGACTATCTAAAAATAAAAAATTCAGTCTCTTTAGTAGTAAGAAACACTGTAACTATTCCACAAAGCTACTAAAATATGCAGACTGAGAACCAAGAAGAAAAGCTAGACAAGACTAAACTAGAAACAAAGAAACAGGTAAAGTTCCTTGGAAGTGGTGGGGGAGAAAAAGATGACCCAGCATATGTAAGCAAAATAAAAATGCGAAGAGTAGAAACCCTGTTGGCATTTCCTTGGTAGCACTGAAAATGTACCAAGAAGCGGCTGTTTCAAGTTCTGGTGCATTTAGGCAGCGCTATCAAGAGTATCAACAGTATGTGTATGAGATGTGGAACCGTGTGCTGCGGGGCTCCATTAAGGAAAAGGAGCACAAGATTCACCCATGCTCTATATGGATGGATCATGGTGGATTGTAATTTCAGTTTTATCAACTTATTTTCTAAACTTTAACCATCCATCATACAACATTTATTGGTATTATACTTAGAGTCTACTATGAGACCTTCTATCATTATTCTGCCAGTGTGCGCATGCGCGCGCACAGACACACAGAGAGACTTGGATTCTAAACCTTTGGTGTTTAACTTACGGGTCGTTACCGAATATGCCTATCATGTAAAGGTCATTTGAAGTTCAACAACATCTTGATCACTTTTACAATGAGGTATAGATAGGTACAAGTGCTGGATAGGTTTGTGTCAACTTGCCACAACCTAAAGTCATTTTAGGAGGAAGCCCAGTAGAGAAAATGCCTTCATAAGATTGGGTTTCTTTTTTTTTTTTTTTTTTTTTTTTGGTTTTTCGAGACAGGGTTTCTCTGTAGCTTTGGAGCCTGTCCTGGAACTCCCTTTGTAGACCAGGCTGGCCTCGAACTCACAGAGATCCGCCTGCCTCTGCCTCCCGAGTTGGGTTTCTTAATTAGTGTTTGATGGGAGAGGGCCCAGCTAACGGTAAGTGGTGTCAGCCCTGGGCTGCTGGTCCTAGGTTCTATAAGAAAGCAGGCTGAGCAAGCCAGCAAGGCCTCTGTATCAGCTTCAGACTCCAGTTCCTGCCCTGACTTCCTTAGATGATGTGCAGTGTAAGCCAAATAAACCCTTTCTTCCCCAACTTGCTTTTTTGGTCATGGTGTTTTATTGCTGCAATAGAAACCCTAACTAAGACAGCACACTGGAATGTCCTCTGCAGGGGTTTGGAATCTGTACCCCAGACAGACTGATACGGGTTTCTTGAAGGCATCCCAAGTTCAGGTCCTGCCCTTCCTCACCCCAGCCCAGCGTCAATGGGAGCTTTGCTGGATGGTCCGTACCAGAGAGGATGAGCCATGGAGTTCGCCATCCCACAACCCCACAGCTTCATCCTTCTCCCGACCCACGCCCCACGGGCACAAACACTCCACCCACCCGCACCCGCACCCTCCCCGTGTGGGAAGGTGGCCTGGTTCCGGGCCGCGTGGCCACCGCCCCCTCGCCCCGCCCCCTCTGTGGGTCACCGCCCCCCGCCGACGCCTCCTCCTCGCGCTGCTCCTCCTCCGCTTGGCTCCCTGGGCTCTTTCAGTTAGGGAAACGCCGAGTCAGACCTCCATGCGGTCCTCTAGGTCCTTACCGCCTGCTCCAGATCCATCGCTGCTCGGTCGCCGCCACCGTTAACTAAGGCAGTGGGAGCCGCTTCCGGGAGAGGCGAGAGAGTGCTCCGGCCAGAAACACAGCCCCCGCCTTTGCGTTCCGCTAGCCTTCGGTGCCGCCTTTTGTGCTCCCAAAGCCTGGGTCTTGAGCTGCCAGCCGGCAAGGCAGGAACGGGGCCAGACTCCTGAGAATTGGCTCAGACCTACGAGAAGGTGTCTTATTTATTTATTTTTGGTGGAGTATGTGTCGAGACAGGGTTTCTCTGTGTAGCCCTGGCTGTCAAGGCGCTCTGTAGACCGGACTGGCCTTGAAATCACAGAAATCCTCCTCCTTCTGGCTGTCGAGTGCTAGGATTAAAGGCGTGCACCACCACCTCCCGGCTTCTTGGTTGTTTTTTTTTTTTTTTTTTAACATATTCTCCTAATGTCTGAGGTAGAGAACACATTGTTAGAGCTGGGTTTCTATTTGGAATTTTTTTTCTTCTCCAGGTCTTAAGAACCGAAGACTTGTGTGTGTTTGTCAGGTGCTTTACACCACCTTGCAACCTAGGTAGCGGATCATGATTTTTTTTTCTTGTGCCTCCACTTTCTCCTGTGTAAAAATTGTATATATTTACCTGTAAATATAGTTAGATCTCACATAATAAAGTCTCGATAAATTTCGTGCGTTCCTTCGTTGAACACTTTGCTTCGTTCCTTAAATCAAAATCGCTTTTAAATTTTGGGGATTTACCTATAAACAAAGTAACTCTCCTCTTTCGTCAAGACTATATTTGGGCTTTTAAGATTCTTATTATTTCATTGTTTTTGTTTGTTTGCTTTTTCTTTGTTTTCTTTTTTTGTATTATTAAAGTCTTATCTTTTTTAGAATAGCAATTATTTTATTTTATTTTTTTTCTTTTTTTAAATTTATTTATTTATTAAGGATTTCTGCCTCCTCCCCGCCACCGCCTCCCATTTCCCTCCCCCTCCCCCG
>NW_004949108.1:3198966-3199625 GCF_000317375.1 Microtus ochrogaster | reverse complement strand
CCCCCTTTTTTTGGTTTTTTTTCGAGATAGGGTTTTCTGTTTGTTTGCTTTTTCAAGACAGGGTGTCTCTGTGTAGCCCAGGCTGTCCTGAAACTCACTTTGCAGACCAGGCTATCCTGGAACTCAGCAGAAATTCGCCTGCCTCGACCTCCCAAATGCTGGGATTAAAGGTGTACACCCCCCCTGCCTGGCTATATTTGTTTTAAATGCTAAAGATTTTATCCTGGGTCGGTAGAGATGAATGCTGAGAGGGATTTTAAGTGATAAAGTTCCTTCCCACTGATCTCTGCTTCCCAATTGCTGAGATTAACTCTCTGGTTATATTTGAATTTTTCAAAGAAAGGGACTTTTTTTTTTTTTTTAGAAAACACATAATTTAAAAATATACAAAGAGAAGCTGGGTGTTGGTGGCACACACCTTTAATCCAAGCACTTGGAGACAGAGGCAGGCAAATCTCTGAGTCCAAGGCCAGCCTGAACTACGGAGTGAATTCCAGGACAGCCAGACTAGCTATATCAGAAAATGATTTAGGGCTGGAATGTTGCTCTGTGATTGGTGTGTGTTTGTCATGTAGAAGACCATGGACTCAAGCTTCAAGACTGGAAATAAATAAATAATTGAGACAACAGCAAGACAAAGAAAAGACAAAGAAAAAACA
>NW_004949108.1:3190539-3198826 GCF_000317375.1 Microtus ochrogaster | reverse complement strand
AAACCCTGTCTCGAAAAACCAAAAAAAAAAAAAAAAAAGAAAAGACAAAGTGTCCATGACTCTATTCATCAGTGGACTTGTGTTAACCAAGATACCACACAAGCCAATAAGGCAGAGTCCAGTTAGAAAGACAAGGCAGTGGAGTGAAGTAATCCCAGCTCCTCTGGAGGCTGAGCAGGAGGACCCTAAGTTAGAGTCACCTGGGCTATGTACGTAATGAAACCCTGCCTAAAACAAACAAAACAAAACAAATGAAACGCTGACGAGGAATAGCAGTGGTCGTGGAAAAGGCAGTCAGTCTCTAGATATATAGGCAAAAGCCAAACCTGGTGGATTGGGTGAGACAAGGGTTAAGATGGACTGTAACTCTCAGGACCTGTCCTGAGCTGCTGGGAAAAGATCGCCTTTACTGAGGCAAATAAATAAATAAATCTATCTTCCACCTAAGCACAGTGGAGGAGAAGACAATATTCTGTTTTGGTATACGTCTTAGTGTGGTCTTGTCCCATGTTCAGGTGGGGCCCTGAGGACCACACTGAATTGATGAGTTGGATATTCAGGGGAAAGGGCATGACCGGGGCTGAACATGGGGCTGACCAGGGTAGGATTACTAGGGAGGGAGTGTCCAGAGAGAAAAAGGTCAAAGGACTGAGGCCAGGAAAGGACCGTGAGAATGAATGTCCTTGACACAGAGGAAAACCAAGAGTACAAGGCACCCTGGAAGCCAGCAGTGTCAAAGAGGAAGACCCTTCACCTGCACCAGAATATAATGCATGAGTAATAAAAACCCAGAGACAGAAATTGGGGTTCAACCTGAAAAACAAAGCAGACAAGCTACTAAAGAAGTCTTACCTCTACCACAGCTGGGCAGCCACAGACTAAAACAGACTAAGCCTCTCTCTCCTCCCATTTTATATTCCCTCTAGTGCTGGGATTAAAAGTGTGACTCCATAGGACTGGAATTAAAGGTGTGAGCCACCACCATCTGGATTCATTTCTGCATTGATCTTGTGTAGCCCAGGGTGGCCTTGAACTCACAGAGATCCATTCGACTCATATCTCATTGTCATAAAAAAGAACATAGTTTATTAAAACATCTTAAATGCCATATTTGTAGATCTCTGAAGTGTTTGAAGATGACCTGTCTACCTAAAATATATCTTTATTTAACCTTGAAATGTACCTAATGTGACTACAGTTTGATAATACTAAGTGATTAACTACTAACCTGCATTTCCTTGTTATATGAAACAATTGGTAATAATAATTTTCAAGGACTAGAAATTTGCAATACATTATTAAATGACTTATATAGGTACAATACCTTGAACAGGAGTAGAAATGTATATACCATATGTTCTAACAAAAGCAATCTTGCTGGGCAGTGGTGGCACATGCCTTTATTCCCAGCACTCGGGAGGCAGAGGCAGGCAGATCTCTGTGAGTTTGAGGTCAGCCTGGTCTACAAGAGCTAGCTCCAGGATGGGCTCCAAGCTACAGAGAAACCTTGTCTCAGAAAAACAACAAAAAAGGCAATCTCAATATACAAATTTATATACAATATACAAAGTTCCAATTCAATTTAAAACTAGTAGTTGCTTTTTAAAAGTAGACTCAATAATCTAACTTTTTATTTTATCATATCTATATCCTCCTTTTTTTCTTTTCAGACTAGATTCAATAATCTACCCCTTTATCTTATTGTATCTATATCCCCCTTTTTTCTTTTCAAAACAAGAAAAGAATCTAATTTCCTTTGTTTAGCTTTTTTTCTGACCATTACAAATAACAACTTGTAGCCAACCCCCTAAACAATGACAAACATCCGTAATTCACTGAACAAAAACCACACACTCCACCTCATAGGAATGTGGGTTTTGTATTCTTAAATTTACTTCCTGCTGACCGGGTACGATGATATCTTTGCAAGATCCTGAAAAGAAAATTTGGGTTAATTGTCAAGTCCTGGGAGAGGCAGCTGAATCATTTTTTTGGTCCAGTCTATGCATAATGGGAAAATGCAGGGCTTGTCTCAAGTCCTGGCTAGAGTAGTCTGTTAGAATGGATCATCTTAGCTTGTCACCTCAAAATTATTCTGAGTAGTTTGTAGTCCAAAACCAATCCTTCAGTAGTACTTTTCAGCTTAGTAGTGTTATCATAGTCCTGGAGGATTCATTGTTGTAGGGCCCCATCCTTCTTAAGGAGACTTCAAAGGTCACTGTTAGGTGTGCTGCAGAAAACTGATAGAGATTCAAATCTGAAATTATGTATAGGAAGGTAGATGAAATCTTTTTCTAGAATTAGTAAATATTTTATATGACCATTTATATCATGACAAAAATATATATATATATATATATATATATATTATAATTCTTATACCTTAAGAAAAGCTGTCAATATAAAAGCAAAGGATTATGAGATTAGTAGCAATAAAATAGTCCTTAAATTTTTGTTTTTCTTCTGTCCCATATTAGGTGGCTCTTCTGACATGAGACAGAGATTTTTTAATTTCACTTTAATAATCATGCTTGGGTTTAGAAGAGAGAGTTGCACTCCAACTCTAAAGTCAGCTTTAATTTTTAATTAAACTGCGACTACAAAAAGAACATTTGCATTTTATGTCTGTAGAGAATAGCAGAAACAAACATTTGGTAAGATTTATGAAATTTTACCCTGTTGGAAATGTGATATAATAATAGACTAATTTATTATTTTTCTTGAGACATTTTTTCTGAATGCTTTGTTTTTTTTCTTCAGATGTCTCGTTTGTCCAGTAGTCTTCATATTTCTTAGCTGGATATATTTATTTTCCTGAAAAGACAGAAATTAAACCCTTTCCCAGACCTAAATTTGGGGAGATTCTCTTTTGGCAAGTTATCACTGATCAAATGAAAAGCATTTGTTAGTTTTATAGGTTAGTTCAAGTTAAAGGCCATGATGTTTGATGAACTATCATCTCTTCCAATTAAGAGGTATCTCTTGTTCAAATCCAATCTTTATCAATTTCAATGATATCCAGAGTCTTTCTTCTCCTGTAGAAACAAAAGCAAAACTCCTTCCCCAAGCAAATACATGTCCTGATTTCCATTCTGAGGTCAGTACATCTTTAAAGTATATCGGCTTATTTAATTCTGTTTTTTCTACTGTCCACTGTCTCCCCACAGCTGTTGTCGCTTTCTCATTAGCACGTAGAAAATTCAAAGTTAATAAAGCATTATGCAATCTATTTCTGGGGGTAATTTTTATCCCTTTCTGTTTATCAAATATATCATTTAGAGTTTGATTTGATCTTTATATAATTGCTTGTTCTGTAGGAGTGTGTGGTACACCTGTAACATACTTTATATTATAATAAGCAAAAAATTGTTTTATTTTCTTAGAGACATATGCTGGAGCATTGTTGTCTTTGTTTGTGCGGGTATATCCATGGTGACCATAACTTCTAGAAAATGTGTGATTACTGAATCCGTCTTTTCCGAACTCAAAGCAGTTGCCCATTGAAAATCTGAACAGGTGTCAATGGTGTGGTGTAACATATTTTAGTTTTCTAAATTCTACACATCCCTCTGCCAGATTTCATTCCTTCAAGTACGCTTTGGGTTGTTTCCTGCAGATAGTGGTGTTTGGTTGTATAAAGATTCCTTTTTTAAACCTTTGCTATTGACATGATGTTTTCTATAACATTCTGAGGCCTTCATCACATTTCAATCAGCAACTGATTGATTTCTGCGTTACCTTGTGCTAGAGGACCTGGCAGATCCATATGGGATTGAATGTGTGTTATGTTTATGGGATGATGCCTATTTCTGATTTTATCTTATACCTGAATAAATAATAAAGTCAATTCTGTATTATCTGATATAAATTCAGTGGTTTCAATATTTAAAACAATTTATATTGTGAATCAGTAACTATGTAGAGAGGTTCTTTAAAATCCTTTAGTACTATGAGAATAACATATAATTCTGCCGTTTGGACAGAATCATAAGGGCTTTGTTCCACCTTAAATTTTATGATTTGTGGGGCTGGAGAGATGGTTCAGTGGTTAAGAGCACTGATTGTTCTACCAGAGGTCCTGAGTTCAATTCCCAGCAACCACATGGTGGCTTACAACCATCTCTAATAAGATCTAGTGCCAACTTCTGGCCTACAGGGACACATGCAGGCAGAACATTGTATACATAATAAATAAACAAATCTTTAAAAAAATTCTGATTTGTAACCTGCCTTTCCTGATTTATTTGCATCAGTATAGAATGTAGGGGCTCCAGTTATTAGTGTGTCCCATACAATGTAAGGAAGGATCTAGTTAGCTCTCTTTATAATTTGAATTCTCTTGCTTTTAGGATAGTTGTTAATCTCTCCCAAAAATTTCTTCCCATAATTTGTTAATTTCATCATCATTAAAAGGTATTTTGCTGGGTCTATTCCTGATAATTGATGAAGTCTCAATTTTCCTTTTATAATCAACTCAGAGACCTTTTCCACTTAAGTTTTTAATTCTTTTACTAGGTTTATATGGTAAAAAAAAAAAAAAGATCCATTCTAAGACAATATCTACCCTCTGCATTAAAATTCCTGTAGGGGAATATTTGGAAGATAATATGACCAGAATGCAGTTAAGATTCAGATCCACGGCTGGGCGGTGGTGGCGCACGCCTTTAATCCCAGCACTCGGGAGGCAGAGGCAGGTGGATCTCTGTGAGTTCGAGACCAGCCTGGTCTACAGAGCTAGTTCCAGGACAGGCTCCAAAGCCACAGAGAAACCCTGTCTCGAAAAAAAAAAAACCAAAAAAAAAAAAGATTCAGATCCACATAATCCACATGTGTCTTCTGTAATTTCTCTTCGATCAAAGTCAATTCTCTCTCAACTTCAACTGATATTTTCTCAGAGACTATTTAAGTCTTTGTCATCTTCTAAGGTTTTATGTAAATTAATCAGTTCATCAGGTTTTATTCCCTTAGCTAGAAAATGTCTCCTAGCAATCTTTGGAAATCATTAAGAATCTGCAATCAATATCTCCTAATTTGTATCTTTTGGGAACTAACTTTTTTTGTAAACTTATTTTATAACCTAAATAATTAATAAAATCTCCTTTTTGTATTTTTTCAGGAGCAATTTGTAATCCCCAACAAGACAAATTTTTCTTTACTTCTTCAAACATTCTTTCTAAAGTATATACATTTGAATAAGATAGCAAAGTGTCTTCCATGTAATGGTAAGCTGTAGATTCAGGAAATTGCTCACGTATCATTTCCAATGGCTGACTTACAAAATATTAACACAATGTGGGACTATTTTGAAGGTGTAAGTCACAAACAATCCCACACCAGTTTGGAATTATGATTAATAGAATGGTTATTTATTTAAAGGGGAAAACTTACAGATCACCATCCCAGACAACAGCCCTCTGTGCAATCAGGAAAGGAGCCTAGTCGCCGGAAGGCAGAGAGAGAGGAGAGGGAAGTGGCCACTTTTTAAAGGGAGAGAGACCACACTCCAATGGGCTGGTATCTCAGCGGCTATTGGCTGAAGGAGCCGGAAGGAGCTCCCGCAACACTATTTAACATTCCCTGTGGGAGAACCTTTCATTGATATCTGTGCCTGAGACCTGCAGGGAGGGAAAGATGGGCTTGCCTTCCCATGTGCTGAATGACTGATGGATCTAGATATGAGGATCACTAGAGAGGAAAAGCAGTGTGACAGCTAATCTCGATTGTCAGCTTGAGTGGGTTAGAAATGGTTAGAAGATCAGTGAAACGTGTGTGCATTTGTCTGCAAGAGTGTTTTCAGAGATTATTGGCATGTGCCATAGCAATGGAGTAAAGAAAGACCCTCCATCTTAATAAACTAGAGACCTGGAGGGACCCAAAGTAGGAGGAGAAAGCCCCCAACTCAAGCAAATGTCATGACACATATGTGTCAGTCAGAAGACAATTTGTGTTTTTTTTTCCTTCCACTGTATGTGCCGTGGGATAATGCTCTTGTACCCTGTAAAGATTTGTCACTTGTATTGTTATAAAAAAAAATGCTGATTGGTCAGTAACCAGGCAGGAAGAGTAGGCAGGGTGGCCAGACTAGGAGAATTCTGGGAAAAGGAAAGACTCACTCTGCAGATGTCAGCCAGCCACCAAGGAAATAAGACATATAGAAAATGAGCTAGTGCCATGGCCATGTGTCAATATAGGCTAATAGAAAAAGGTTAATTTAAGATGCAAGAGCTAACTAGAAATATGCATGAGCCATCAGCCAAGCAGTGTTGCAATTAATATAGTTTCTGTGTGATTATTCAGGTCTGAGTGGCAGGGAAATGTAAATGCAGTCTCCATGAACAAAATGGGTTCTAGGGATTAAGCTCAGGTCATCAGATTTAGCAGCAGGTACCTTTACCAGCTGAACCAGCCTTGCTTTCAACAGTGATGGCTCTTGAATCCTCTCACAACTCCGCCTGACAATTTGCTTCCTGTTTGACCATAAGGAATTAGAGCTGACCTTCTTGGAGTTCCCAGTCTACCAAGAAGCCCTTACCTTTCTGGCCCTGTTCTCTCTTGCCAGCTTATTGAAAATGTCTGGAAACCATGTCCCCTTCTGTCTCGTGGTCATTATTGTCTTCTGCTAAGCAAGTCAGGAAAAGAACAAAGGGGGCTGGAGAGATGGATCAGTGGTTAAGGGTACACACTACTCTTCCAGAAGATCCAAGTTCAGTTCCCAGAATTCATCTCAGGGGGCTCACAACCAGCCATTAACTCCAGCTTCCACGGATTTAACACCCTCTTCTGGCATCTGATAGCATTACATTACTTTACATACCCCTGCCCTCTCCCATACCACACATACACACATTATTAAAAAGAACAAATAAACTATTGTTAGTCTTTCTTTATTGTATATTACCCATGACTGACAACATCTGTTTCTATTTTCAATAAAATCTATGAAAAGGGGGTCTACACCAGGCAGTGGTGGCACACTCCTTTAATCCCAGTACTTGGGAGGCAGAGGCAGGTGGATCTCAGTGAGTTCGAGGCCAGCCTGGTCTACAAAGCAAATTCCAGGACAACCAGGACTGTTATATTGAGAAACCCTGTCTTGAAAAACCAAAACCAAATGCCAAAACCAAACCAAACAAACAAGCAAAAACCAAGAGGGGTCTACATACTTCCCTCTTTCATTTATTTTTTTAAAACACGCTCTTACAGACTTTCATTCTTAACACTCTACTGAAGTTGATTTCATTACTCAGGTTTTTGTAGAGGAACAAAATTGATAGAACACAAATCTATGTACATACATAAACATACATATATACATATATACACATATGCATGAGTATATGATAGGGGATGTATTGAATCAGCTTATAGGCATGTCCAATCCATGGTCTGTGGTCAGATGTGTATGAATGCAGCCCAACATCAAATTGTAAGTTTATTTGAAACATTATGAGGGCTTGTGTGTGTGTGTGTGTGTGTGTGTGTGTGTGTGTGTAATCCAACAGTTCATAAAGTTCTACATATTTATCACTAGCCCAGCCAACTTGCTCCTACAGTTTACCATGCTCACGTCTCCATGTATAGATGGACACTTTCACTGCCATCTGGTAAGATAAATAATCGTGATTCTGCATAAACAGTTGTGTCACTGTACATGAACTCTTACACACCAGGTGTGGCTCTACTCCAGGATCTTGTCTTGAAGTTGGCCCTGTTTTGCTACGAGTTTTCATTCCAATTCATTTGAGGGAATGGAACCATGTCTTGCTTTTGAAATTTGGCCAGAAATACTTTGATTGTGAAAGTCTTGTGAAAATATATGGTGAGAAAGTTCATTGAGTGTACAGTTCACAATGGTGGAGAAAAGGGGGAGGGTTTTTTCTCTTTCTTATCTCAATTGTTCAGTTCTTGAGTGTGAACTCTGTAGATGACAATGTCAAGTTACAATGTCAAAAGGTTGGACACCCTTGTTGTTTATTGGAAGCTGGGAAATCAAATAATGACCATCTGCATATTGGGGAGCCAGATAACCTGGTGGCTGGCTTCTGTGTCTGAGAAGCTGGAAACTTCAGAATAAGGGGCTCAAAGATTGTAGAAGGAGCTGCGGGCCATTTCCCACCGCCCAGCTCCCGCACGGCTAGCTTTACCCAAAATAATTACACGGAAACTGTATTTTTTTTTCCGAGACAGGATTACTCTGCAGCTTTGGAGCCTGTCCTGGAACTAGCTCTTGTAGACCAGGCTGGTCTCGAACTCCCAGAGATCCGCCTGCCTCTGCCTCCCGAGTGCA
>NW_004949108.1:3170268-3190439 GCF_000317375.1 Microtus ochrogaster | reverse complement strand
CTCTGTAGACCAGGCTGGTCTCGAACTCACAGAGATCTGCCTGCCTCTGCCTCCCGAGTGCTGGGATTAAAGGCGTGCGCCATCACCGCCAGGCTGGAAACTGTATTCTTTTAAACACTGCTTGGCCCATTAGCTCTAGCCTCTTACTAGCTAATTCTCACATCTCGATTAACCCATTTCTAATAATCTGTGTAGCACCACAAGGTGGTGGCTTACGGGAAGGGATCTTAACCTGCATCCATCTTGGAGAGGAGAGTTATAGCGTCTGCCTCACTGCCTTCTTCCTCCCAGCATTCTGTTCTGTCTACTCCACCCACCTAATTTTCCGCCCTATCAGGCCAAGCAGTTTCTTTATTAATTAACCAATGAAAGCAACAGATAGACAGAAGACCCACCTACATCAGAAGATGAAGCCCCAGTTTAAGGTTTAAAGCCTGGAGGCTACCAGAAGGGTTGCTGGTGGGAATCATGTTGAAAGGTTGAAGCAGCTGTGGTCTCATGTCTGCTGATAATGAGAGCAGCAAGATAAGCTTGGGGGAGGAGTTCCAGGACAGGCACCAAAGCTACAGAGAAACCCTGTCTCAAAAACCAAAAATAAGTAAATAATTAAATAAATAAATATGCTTCTGTAAAAATCTGCAGGGGACTAGAGAGATGGTTCAGTGGTGGAGATGGTACACACTGCTCTTGCAGAGGACACCAGTCTGGTTCCCAGCACCTAGGTAGCGGCAGCCCACAGTGGCCTGAAACTCCAATTTCATGGACATCTGTTGCCATCTCCTGGCCTCCATGGGTGCCTCCACCCATAGGCACATACCCACATACAAACATAAACAGGTTGTGGTTTTTTTTGAAGAAAAATAAGCTCTACAAAACCAGAGAAAACCATTGTAACAAAGAGAGAGCGCACAGGTATAAAATGTATGAGAAAAGAGAGAATGGAGTCTGAAGTCTTGCAAACCATTGGCAGCAGTAAGCACTCCCTGGCTTCTGCCGCTCACTTTCCTCAGTCTACCCTTTGTCCTAAAGGGGTGCAACCAGTGTTTCAAAAGTATCTTCTAAGACTTTCTACAAAAAAAAAAAATGCTGACTTAGTAGGGTGTGCCGCTGTGCCTGTAACTCCTGCTGGCTGATGAGAGAGGCGGTGAGTGAATTTTTCAATAATTAAATCAGTCACCCCTTCAGTGATTACACAAATATCATTATACCCCAAAATGTTGTTTGTAAATTTTTCATTACATTAAAAAAATTATCGGGGGCTGGGGGCGCCGGTCATAGCATGTGGAGGTCACAGCACAAGTTGGCAGGAGTCAGTCCTCCTCTTCCGCACTGGATCCTGAGACCAAACTCAGGTCATCAGGCTTGGAAGCAGGACACTGTGCCTACTGAGCTTCTGCCCCAGAGGAAGGGTTTAGCCTCTGGACTATATGCTCCTTGGTGCATAGTCTCATGAGATACTCACGGCCGGAAGCTCTATGCCTTTCATTAATGAAACGGAATCTTTGACCAGGAGCAAAGATTAGGAACGTTTCTGTTTTCACCCATCTGTATGGCAAACTTCCAAAGGCCTAGCTGATCTGTCTAAGAGTTGCTTCTTTGGGCTTCTCATCCGTATGCTCTAGACCTCCCAGCGGCATTTATCATTGTCTCAGCCGTGTTTATCATGATGGGGGGGGGGGTAGAAAACAGCAGACTAGGAGACGTACCATCAATGAATACAAACGCGACAACGCAGCAGGGTGCGTGCGACAACTCAGCAGGGTGCACGCGACAACGCAGCAGGGTGCACTCAGAGCGACTGGGAGGGCATGAGGAGAGTTTTATACAACTGTCAGTAAGACCGTTCCAAAGATGGAGAGCAGAGATGGAAATGGCGTGAGAACCGTGGAAGAATATGTGGGAAGGGCTGGGGAGACGGCGTGGTGGGTACAGTGTCACTGTGGAAACGTGAAGACCTGAGTTTGGATCCAGAGCACCGGCGGCATAAAAGCCAGACATGGCAGTACACATGGTACACTGGTGCACTGGGGGTACAGAGATGAGGGGAACCAGGCAGTCTAGCCTGAAGGGGGAGCTGCGGGTTCAGTGAGAGGCCCTGTCTTGCAAAAATAAGGTGGAGAGAAAGAAAGAAAAACACTCAATATAACCCCCCCACACACACATATACACACACGAATGCATATACATGTATATATCTTCCACGTAAATATATACACAAAGAATAAGGGGGGACCAAGTAGAGGGGTACATGCATACAACCTGTCAATCAGGAAGCCAAAGTAGAAAGATTGCAGGTTTGAGGCCAGCCTGAGCTACATAGCAAACAAGGTCAGCCTGGGCTAGTAGTAAAACACCAGTTACACAATAAAAAAAAAATTTTTTTTTAATGACATGATGAAGAATAAGGAGAAAATAAAGAGAGGGGGAGAGGAGAGAAAAAGAAATAAATAGGTTTTAGGGAGGTTAAAAAGGCCTTGAGGCAGAACCTAAGCCAAGTGTTTGAGAAACTAAAGAGGTCATTCATTGTGGCCTGAGGTTAGTGGGGGAGAGGCCCTTGTGGGATCAGAGGGCTGGGCAAGGCCAAACTGCTGAAGCTTTTCTTGGCCTGCAGGCCTAAGACTTAGCCAGAATTTACAGACAGCCTGCGCTGTCTGATAAAGTTCTCAGTGCTTGGCCAGCAGCATGAGTCTCAGCATGAAGGAAAGCAAGGAAGAGCTCATGGTGGGTCAGCGGGTGACGTGGAACTGGTCATAGCTACCCAAGTGCTCTCTGACCCTGCGTCTGTATGTGCAGTTGGCAGCTTTCCCCCTACAGACAGAGAGAGACTAGGAAAGCCCATGTTCCTCAGTGGGGACACCTTTCCAATTCCCCCTTAGACACTTGGGATTGGCTAGAATATTCAGTTAGGCAGATGTATTACTTTTCTGCAAGATAAACTTCACACAAGTTTAGATTTTTTGCTAGTTAAGAGTGTTGGATCCCTTGGAGCCAGGGTTTTAGCCAGTTGCGACAGACAGAGAGACAGACAGACAGACACACATACCCTGGATGCTGAGACACAGGGTTAAAAATGGAATCCATCACTGGGATGGCTGTCCGCAGAGTCAGGGATGAAAATAAAGATATGGGTTACACTGAATGTGACTATGTTAGGAATGGGACTCTGGACTAGCGAGATGTCCTGGGCCCTGTGTGGATTTTAGAATCATCACTGTCGACAAGGAGTACTTATATGGGGGTGGGGTGGGGAATGAGAACATCGAAGGAAAGAGAGTGGATGGCAAATGAGAGAAGAGAATCCCGGGGCTGGGCTATAGGATACTATATTCTCAACAGTCAGGTAGAATAGGACGATCCCGTGTAGATGGAGGCGGAGATCCAGGGTTGTGGCCCACAGACTCACCATATGCAGAGGAGTTTGAGCAAACTCAGCACAAGGTTTGAAAGAGTTTAAGGTAAAGAGAAGGATAAAATTTTGACTAGAGACAGTTGGGTGTGGTGGTGTACATCTTTAATTCCTGCACTTTGGAGGCAGAGGCAGGGCTCTGAGTTCAAGGCCAGCATAATCTACAAAGTGAGTCCCCAGGTCAGCCAAGACTACAAAGAGAAACCCTGTCTGGCAAAAAAATAAAATAAAATAAAAAATAAAAGAAGTTTATGTAAAGAGGTTTGGAGGGGGGAGGAAAAGAGTTTCTGCAGAAGCACAAGTCCCTGAAGAAAAAGAAGCCAAGAACTGTGCAATAGCAGCAGAAGGAGCCGTGGAGGAAGGGGCCAAGAAACACGGACGATACTTAGTGCGATGGTTCATGCACAAAGGTAGCTGAAATGTCAGTCATGCAATAGAGGAAGGAGATGACAGGGACGTCTGGTGGGTGAGAGGGACAGATCTGACCCCTGATGAGGCCACCCTGAGGGGCTGTACTGTCTCAGTGACCAGACCATTGGAATTCAGTGACTGTGACCACCGCACAGCAGGCTGGGGCCCTGGCCTGCCGAGATGGCTGAGTTAGTCGGTGCCACCCACCTCCTCTTCTTTGCCCTGGAGGCTGCCAACGTCTGAGGGCTTCCAGCTTGGGATAACTTTCCTGAACAGTTGCTAAGGCTCTTCTGAGTACAGAGGTGCCGAGTTGTGTACTCAGGAATCCCAGCCCTGACAGGCCCGTTAGTTTATGACTGAGACAATCTTCTCAAGTTCCATCACTGAGCCTCACTTCCCCTCTGAATTATGGGAATGGTAACTTTACCACCACCTCATGAGGGGGCGAGGTACAGTTGGGATGGTGGATACAGCAGACCTCTGTCAGAATGTCATAAACGGAACGACAGGATGCAAACATCATTAGCCGTCGTTAGTCTACAGTAGGGTCCTCATTGGTGCCACAGGGCAGCATGCAGGGCACGGGGATGTATTTCTAAGGACATCCTCCCACGCCATTCCCTCTGTGGGCTCAGTTTTCACAACTGTCCAAGGAGCGAGTCCTGGCTCCTTGCAAAAGCCTTTCCGTTTCGCTGCTGACAGAAATTCATCGTTTCGCGATCACTGGAGGAAAGGAAGTGTAGACATGTTATTATCTTCAAAGCTTTCATGGGAACTTATCAAATGCTAATCACAGAGCACAAGGTTATCCCAGAGAGCAAATACTGGCCTTGATGCTTCTCTTAGGGAGCCTCCTTCCCAGCTACCCTCAAAATTCCCACCAGAGAGAAGAAATGGGTTCTCCCAACTGTTCCAAGGTTTGCTCTTGTGGCCCCGTCTGCCCACAGTTAGCCGGACTCCTCTGTGATTTCCATAGCCTTGGAGAAGATAGACTATTTGCTGGGTGTTTACTTTATATATCAAACATCAGATCCCTTACTCAAGTCATTTCCTAACTAAGCTAGATTAAACTCGTTGTCTCATCACAGGAGGGGAAACTGAGGCTCGGGAGGTCAATCAGGTCACGTAGCAGGCTAGGCTAGAAGCTGGTTCTTCCCCCAGCCTTCCTGCCGAGGGAGTAGCTGCCTCCAAGGGACTCTTTAGTGAATGAGCGACAAAATGAACCATGTCTGCTGGATCCAGAACTGCTTTGTCTAAGGACACCAACAGGTTTTGAAGGCACACTTCCAACTCAACAGAAGCAAAGTAACCTTCTAAGACTTGTGTGAGGTACCCTGGAGTTTCCCCAAACTCTTGAGTGATAAGATCTCAGGCAAATTGCGGAACCTGTCCTGGGCTGGTTTGCACATTTATAGTCTCAGGGCAAACCTGCTCTTTCTCCTGCTTTTCTTCTAGGAAGGAGACTCATCAGACACCGTGACTCTCGCCACAGGCATCGAGGTCCTGGAGAGAGAACTCTGGCTTCCGGCCATCCTGTATTCAGGACAGAATATCCGAATTGGAGGCTTTACACAGCATAATAATTCAGGGCATCTTGTTCAACAAACGTGCAGGCTTTCCAAGTCGGCAGCACTGGGGACAGAACTAAGTGAGGGGCCCTTCTGAGTACAAAGACAGCCCCGCCCATGGGACTGATTCTGGAGACAAGCCGAAGGGACCCCAAAAAGGAGGTCAGTAAGATATGTAGGCTGGTTGGTAGGCAACAAACGGGTGCCAGGCAGTTTTGACCACTATCTAGGAGACCCCGAGTTCAAGGCGACGAGGAAAAAATGTTGCACGTTCTTTTCTAAATCTCAAAAATCATCTCAAAATAACAAAAGAAGAGGAGAAACACATAACCAGGCCGCCAGGCCTGTGTAAGCCCAGCTACTCAGGAGCCTGAGACAGTCGTGTTGATTACAACTTAGAGAGGCTAGGACGGTCAGTCGACCTGGACAACACAGTGAGACCCCGTTTCAAAGCAAAAAAAAAAAAAAAATTACTTGCCTCACATCACACACAGGCCCTGCATCTAACAAAGCAGCAAACCCCATAAAGACTATGAAGGTCCATGTGTGAGATGGGCCCCACAGGTTCACTTGTTTGAACACTTGGTCCCCAGTAGGCGATGCTGTTGGGGAACATACAGGAACTTTAGGGGCGGGGCTTTGCTGGGCAGGCCTTAAGGTTTGACTGTCTGGTACCACTTCCTTCTGTCTCTCTGCTTCCTGCCTGTGGTAGCAGTGCTACCAGCCACCATGCCTTTTCTACCAGGAGACATTATATTTCTTCTTAAACCGTTTACCAAGACAAACCCATTCTTTCTTGTCAGGTCCTTGGTCACCAGGATGAGAAAAATCACCAATACACTAGTAAATGTCACAGCTCTGCCCCTATTATTAAATGTGAAGCCCCTGTGTTGCTCATACCTGTAACCCCAGAATTAGTGTCGGCCATGAGAGAAGGGGACCTGGGGGCTGGAAAGCCAGCCAATACAGCTGAAATAGTGAAGGTACCTTCAGTGTGAGGCCTGGACTGTTCGAAGCAGTGAGACAGACCAATATAGAAAAGTAGCCAGTGTCTCCCTGGCCTCTGCATGTACACAGGCAGACACGCTCACTCACACAATATGCTACACACACACACACACAGACACACACACGCACGATAGAAAAGGGCGCCTGACTTTGAGCTCTGGGCTCCACACACATGTACCTACCACACACACAGACACACACAGCTTTACCTCTGGATCTATGATCTGCTTCTACTTAATTTTCAAATATAGTTGTGAGGTAAGAAGGGTTAAAAGTCGTTCTCGTTCAACAGACAAGCAACCTCTCCGGCACTTTGATCAAGACTTATCTTTTCCCACAATTCCCTGTGTTGGCACCTTGCTGAAAATCAATTGACCGTGAAGATGTGAGTCTATTTTTGGCTTTCCTGCTTCATTTCGGGGATCTTTACACCGTCCTTTGCCTGGATACCAAACCACCTCCTTCACAGTGAACTTCATACTAGGTCTTGAAAAAATAAATATTATCTTTTACTAATTTTTTTGTTACTAAAATATTTTCACACAGCCCTACGGAGATCTTGAATGTCATTGTGTTGGATCAGCAGATGAAGGTGGGGAGGAGAGTTGATGCTTAAACAACCACAAAGGCTTTAAATTCACGAGTATAGTAGATTTCACCGTTTCTATTCATCTTTAATTTTTCTCAGTAATGACTTATAATTTTGAGAATGCAGCTAATTGACCTTTTTTTGTTGAATTAATCTGTTTCCTAATTCTCTGTGTGAGAAAGAAACCGAGACAGTGAGACAGCTAAGAGTGACGTACAGCCAGTTCCCTTCATGCTTGCGAAGTTGAGCAAAACAAAATTGGTTAATTGGGAGCTGTGGTTAGCCGAATCTCAGCCAAGGAAGAGCCAGTCGACTGCCTTTGGTGTTCATACTCATAGCTCTGATTATGTCACAGCCCATGTTCAAAACCCTCATTGGGAAATAATAATGGGATGTGGTCAGAGAATAAGAGTATCCCTTTACGGTGGGGAAGATTGGAAGCGACTGAGCAGGCCGGTGAAGAGAAGGCTGCCACGCTCTCACAGCACAGCCTGAAGAGTGCCGTTGTGCAACCGTGGGTTTGAGAATGGGGTCAGGTCACCAGACAGGCCCAGGCAGGTGTCACAGCTCCACCCCTGCCCTGAACACACTGGTTCCATTTTTATCTCTTTCAAATGTTACAGTTCCTGGTAGGATTAAAAACAAAACCAACCAAACAACCAAAAAAAAAAACAAACAAACAAACAAAAAAAAAACAGCCTCAGTGAAGAAAATGTTGTAAACCTGTTCTCCGGGCCAGTGAGACTGCTCAGGAGGTCCAGGTGCTGACTGTGCAAGCCTGATGACCTGACTTGAATTCCCAGAAACCATAGGAAAAGTCTGACTCCTGGAAGCTGTCCTCTGACTTCCATACAAGAGCCAGAATGTGTGAGTGGTTGCAGATGCACAGACATGTACACACACATTCTGCACACACATACACACTTGGAATAAAATAATGACAGCTTCGAAAAACTAAAAACTATTGTTGCAAAATTAGTTTAATGACTAATGAAGCTGACAATGGAATTAGAAAATAATGCTTGTTTTTATGTTGATGGGGGAAAAGGGGAAAGAAATAAATGCATGTACAGGAAAAAAAACGGAGAAGTTACATTAGTGCCAGAATATTAATAAAAATGATTCATGGCCATTTGGATTATGAATTATTTCCAAATGTTTGTTATATCTTGTAAACACCGACAACGTGACATGCTCTCTAGTGAGGAGAGTGAGCGGAGGCCCTCTAGCATGCTCCTGCAGGCTCTGCCCATGTGATGCAGCTGGTCCTTCTGACTCATCCTTAACTCCCAGGTCACCACAGGGGCACCAGTTCTCACCCTAAAGAATGATTCACTCCACTCCACCTTCCCTTGTCTTCGCCCTTCCATGAACCACTGGTCCAGAATTCTCTAACCCTCCATCATCACTTCCTGTTGGAATTCAATGACTTGAAAATCCATGATAATATGTAAGTTAAGGCAAAATCTTATATTTTAATTATAGGGAGATTGTGTTGGATCAGCAAAGGAAGAAAAAAAATGTAGAGGAACCCATGGATGGGAGGATATTGATACATTACTGAAGCAGCACCTACAGCTACCTGGGGCCAGAAGAGAGGGTTGCTTGTCTGTTTTTACATGCTTTTCTTCTTTTTTAGTGTACTTGTGTACATGTGCACACACGATGTGGAAGTCAGTGGACAACTTGTGGGAGTCGGTCCTTTCCGTCCACTCTGCAGGTTCCAGGATTTGAACTCAGGTCAGCAGGCTGGGCAGCAAGGGGTTTTACTTGCCGAGCCATTTTGCTGGCCCTATGCTTGTTCCCCACCACCGATTTATTATACTTTCCAAATCATCTGTCATGACATGTTAATATAGTAAAAGGAAAACTACCATGCCGTTTCAAAGACCTATGTCTCTTTCAAATGCTTCCATTTTTAAATCGTGTTTTTGTTCTGATTTTGTTGTTTTTCTGGCCTGTATGTCCATATCTGTTCCATTATATCTGTGGGTTGCATGTCATGGTGCAAAGAATTTAGTCTGGAGTGAAGACCAGGTTGGCCCTGCTTTATTCGTTTGCTCTTCAAATCCTCACAAGACTGAAGGGAGAATGAATATCTAAGGTGTGTTTGCTTTTGAACAGCCAAGTACTGTTTAGAGGATGCCCGCTGACCCCACACTGCCTACACCATGGCTGCTGATTTCAAGACCTAGTGTTTATTTATTTATTTACTTATTATTTTTATGTGTATGGTGTGTGTGCTTGTATGGGTTTATATGCGAGTGGAGGAGCCTCTAGAGGCCAGAAGAGGGCACCCAGACCCCTGGAACTGGTGTTACAGGCAGTTGTGAGTGCCAGGAACTGAACCCAGGTCCTCTGCAGGAACATGAGGCATTCTTATCTGCTGAGCCATCTCTCTAGCCCCAGTTACTCATTTAAGAGCCACAGTGAGCCACGTGTCAGCACTTAGGAGGCTGAAGACAGAGGAGCTCCAATTCAAGGCTAGCCTGGGCTCCATAGTCCTCTGTATTAAAACATTCCAGTAAGGCTCAGGAAATAAAACACACAAGTCTCGGGAGGCTCAAGGTTCACGAAGCCCCTCCCCGATGCTATGTAATCAGTAACAATTGCTGGGAGGAGGAGACACCTCAACTTGCACGGAGCTGGAGAACGTAGCTTTTCTGAGCTGTCACTCAAACTAGAGTGGGCTTTTTTTGGTGATGCCGTGCCCTCGAGTCATGCTTGCTCCTGAAGGAATGAGCCCCTCACCCACACTCCTGCCAGAAACCCCAGTAAACTCACTGGTTTGCTGAGCCAGACCTAGAGACGGGGTACAATCATTGGCCCATCATTGGTGCATTATCCTTGAGGAAATGGACGTTTGTTCATGTCTCCCCAGGAAACAAAGACCACCCACCCCACCCCACCTCCCTCTCTCAGACACACACATTGAAAAAGAAAGTCTGGGGACCAGCAAGATGGCTTGGTAGGTAAATGCATTCACTGTCTGGCCATGCAAGTCTGAGCACTGAGTTTGATTCCCAGACCCACAGTAATGGCCACCACGAAGCTGTCCTCTGACCCACACACCATGGCACACTGTCCGACATATGCATATAATACAGAACCAATAAAATAAAAATGTTTATACTCTACAGTCATTCTATAAACAGTGCACGTGTGTGCGTGTGTGTGGTTGTGTGTGTGTGTGTGCTCACGTATGTGCACACGTTAGTCCATGCACACATGTGTATGTGCTGAAATGTCTCCAATAGATCAGGGACTTAACAAAGGCCTGTGCTTCAGTGAGCCTTGAAATCTCACAGATTTTCTTTTCTGCTCCCAGGACTTGGAGCTGCTTAGAGGTGATAACCAGTGGGCATAGGGTCCAGCCTGGAGGTGCCCTTCAGTCTCACGAAAGACTGAAAGTTATAGACCAGATAGACACACTGAAGATGGCTCAGGCGGGATCCCTATCCCTGGAAAAGTCATGGGGCCCAGAACAGAATGGACGAGTGAATCTTCTAGAGCTGGCCTTCACTAACTAAGCAGATTCCAAGATACATAGATACTTGGCTATGATTCTTCTTTCTCAGAGGGGACCCTGAAGACCCAGGACGGAGTAGCATGCCTAGAGCTTGTACTAGGGGCCCTTCGTCAGCGCCAGAGCTTACCCAGTGTGGGGCAGGTCAGCTGGGATAGTTCAGGGAGCTGAACGCCCATCTCCATAGCTCCCCTAAAGAAGCCCCAAGGATGCTTCCTGTGAGGCCCATCCCCTGTCCCTAGAAGAGATTCTTCCAGAAGAAATGAAGATACAACATATGTCTAGAAGGCTCTGAGGTGTATTTCAGCAGATATCCATTCCGTCCGTCCGAGCTCGAGTTCCCCACCTGTAAGGCAGGAGCTACACTGCTGGCGCTATGTTTCTGACAGCACTAAACAAGACAGCAGAGGGAAGCTCTTTGTGACTGTGACACATCTTGTATTAATACACAAATAATATTAATAGGGTTTAAGCTCTTTAAGGCCCCAAGGTTAGGGGCCTTTGGGTTTAAGACACATAATCCCAAAAATGAACACTGTTTTGTTTTGTTTTGTTTTTTGTTTTTCGAGACAGGGTTTCTCTGTGGTTTTGGTTCCTGTCCTGGAACTAGCTCTTGTAGACCAGGCTGGTCTCGAACTCACAGAGATCCGCCTGCCTCTGCCTCCCGAGTGCTGGGATTAAAGGTGTGCGCCACCACCGCCCGGCTTTGTTTTGTTTTCTTTCAAGACAGGGTTTCTCTTTGTAACTTTGGAACCTGACCTGGAACTTGCTTTGTAGACCAGGCTGGCCTCAGAGTCACAGAGATCTGCCTGACTCTGCCTCCCAAGTCCTGGAATTAAAGGCTTGTGCCACCACCACCCGGTCAAACAAATGTACTCTTAAACTGAATCTGGAACACAAATCAAGATACCCTCAGAGAACTGAAAATAGAACTCTTATATGTCTACAACCCCACCCCTGGGCATATTTCCAAAGGAAATGATTCCATTGTGTTTGAGGGCATCTGCCCTTTCCATGGTCATTACAACACTTTGTCCACAATGGCTAATGTATGGATACAGTCTAACAAGTCTTCCCATTGAGTGGACAAGGAAAAAGCATCCAGTATACACAATGGAACAGTATCCAGCTATATACATAATGGAATCCAGCATGACCGGCATTGGAGATTCTTAAAGTTAGTAAATAAGTCAGGCTTGGAAGCCCAGGGCTGTGTGATTGCATGTATGTGGACTTTAAGTAGATTGATCTCATAGATGCTGAGAGTAAACGGTTGCCACCACTGGGCTGTGTGGTCCTGGGCCAGTTCTTTCAACACTTTGGGCTTCAATTTCTCCATCCACAGTGTAGGTATACTGGACCAGACTGTGCCTCCAAAAGCTCTCAGAGTTTTTTTCCAAAAGATAAATTTAATTTATGTGTATGTGTGTTTGTGTGTCTCCATGTGTGTGCGTGCACATGTGCACATGTAGGCATGTGTAGTGTTGCCCATGGAGATGGAGTTAGAGATGTTTGTGAACTTCCTGACATCAGCACCGTGATCCAATTGATGGTCCTCTGCTGAGCCAAGCCTCTAACCCTCGCCCTCAGACTCTTGATGGCAGTCTAGCTTAAGAGTAAACAGAACTGCTTAGGTGTGGTGGTGTGTTCCTCTCATCCCAGCTCTCAGAAAACAAGGCAACACAATATGAATTTAAGGCTAGCTTGGGCTACAAAGCAAAACCCTCCCTCAACAAAACAAAGCCAGTAAACAGGGCTGAGGAGAGAGATATTCAGGAGATCCTCCATGGCCACTCTGGCCTTTCAAGTGGACAGCAGCTGGATCTTCATGAACTGGGGTTAATGTTGTAGCCACGCCCTCTGCCTTGTCTCCAAGCACAGGAGACCCAGGTACCAGAGGTCCTGAAGGAAGCTCACTGGGTTGGTGCGGTGACAGGGGAGGTTGAAGGCGGTCTTACTCAGGATTTCTATTCCTGGTAACAGCACGTGTTCCTGAGTCCCTCTCTGTAACCTTGTGAACTTGCTTGGATCTCCCCCAAGTCGGTGTTACTGTGTGAGGGCAGGCAGTTTCCTGCACCCGGTGATGGGGACCCAGGTCCCTTCCATTCTCTGACTCCACAATCCTCGGTGGACACCCTCACCGCCTGTGCTAGGATAGGGTAGAAGGAGACTGTGCAGAATATGCTTACTAGTAAGTTTGGGGTTATTTTCGTTGTTGGTGTTTGTTTGTGTTTGGTTTTGCTTTTACTTCCTCAGACAAGGTCTCCTGTGTCCCAGACTAGCCTGGAACTTGCTATGTAGCCAAGAACAACCTTAGACTTCTGGCGGGCTGGATTGACAATCATGACCCACCATGTTTGGTCCCCAGCTTTACACAGGGCTGAGAATCAAAACCTAGGGCTCCCTTCATGTTAGACGTTCTAGTGTGCTTCCCTGTGATAATCTCCACAACCAAAAGCAACTTAGGGAGGAAAGAATTTCTTTGGCTTACAGTTCCAGGTCACAATGCATCATTGAGGGAAGTCAGGACAGGGACTCAGGCAGGGATGGAAGCCTAGCCATGGAGTGGCGCTGCACACTGTCTCCTTCACTGAGGCACGCTCAGCTAGCTGTCTCAGGCAGTCCAGGCACAACCTGCTGGGAAGTGCCGCCCACAGCGGGCTGGGCTCTCCCACGTCAACCCATCAATCAAGACAGTGTCTCCCAGATCTGGCCACAAGGTTGCGTTTGATCTCAGAGATTGCTCAAGGGTTCCTTCCTCCCAGGAGACTTTAGGTTTGTGTCAAGTTGACCACAAAAACTCGCCAGCATGCTAAGCGCACACTACCAATTCTGCTACGCCCCCCAACCCCTTTATTTTTATTTCTTAAAATAAATGTGTTTATTTCAATTTTCATTAAAAATCAAAGTCTGTGAGACATACACAAAATCTCCCATAGATTATAAGTATACAACTTGTTAAGTTCTTTCAAAGTGGATATATTCATGTAGATAGCTATTTGTGTTAAGGAAGAGGATTTATGAAAGTCTCCCCCCTTCCCACCTCCTTGTCCCCTGCCCCACCAGGGCCTCCTTGGGCTTATCCTCTCCAAAGGTGAGTCAGAACTGTGGTGCTATTTTGTTTGTGCCGCCAGCTTCATTCATTGCACCACCAACAAACATTACCACACAGAACCCTTCCCTCCGTCACTTAGAGATTCAGTTTACTTGGTTTTGAATTTTTTGTAAATACAACCACGTATGTATAGTTCGTGCTTGGCCTCCGTGACTCACTTTTATGCTTGTGGAAGTCGTGTTACCGGGCGCATCGGCAGCTTGTTTGCTTCCATTGTCATGGGGCATGCCATTCTGTTCCAGTGTTTATCTGTTCTCCTGTTGATGGACACGTGGGGAAGCCGCGGCTTCTCTGGGCATTGTCCTCTCCGTCTCTTGGCAGCTGGGTTTAAACCCAAGCGTGGAATCGCTGAGTCAGTCTGTAAGCATACTCTCTGCTTAGCAGACACCGCCAAACCTTAATATTTGTCTTTCAAAGTCTGGCCAGAATAGGTGTGGTGACTCAAGCCTGCCGCCCTGACACTTGGGAAGCTGAAGCAGGAGGATGGTGAGTTGAAGACCAGTTCGGTATACAAAATCAAAATGAACAAATGGAAAGAAAGAAAAATCCATCCAGAAGATTACAAAGGGTTTTGGGGGTAGAGGGACTTTGAGAGAAATGTAATAAATAATCAGAACTGTATGGGGGGGGAGGGAAGGAGAGGCCAGGGAGATCGGGCTCCAGGTGAGACTTACACACCTAGACTTATAGACGGGTGTAGCATGGAGAGAGTGTGGGCCCGGGGGACTGGGCATAGATGGCAATCCTTCTAGAACATTGTGTTGTGGGTAAACTTCTGGGTCTCTTCCTGGTGTTGGTTTTCATCAGTGAGAGTGGTTTGTCTCACAGTATAGAGAGTACATTAAAGAGTCCTGTCACGCGGAGACAGTGTGGCTGTCACTGCTGTTTTCTTTGGATCCCTGTTGGCACTCAGTCCCCATGGAGGAGACGGAGGGCTTTCATCCTAATCGCTGCACCACTGAGATTTCTGTCTGTGGGCACTAGAGAGAGCTGTCCATTTTGACGACAGTGTCAACGCTCTGAGCACCCGAGTCCCCACGCTTGCCCTGTCCCTTCCTGTTGCCCTCATGAAGTAGATGGCCAAAGGGGACCACTGTCTAAAACACAGATGTATATAGTGTCATGAGATCAAAACAAAATTTCCTGCTCATTCCTGCTATAATGAAGACAGTCTGGAATCTAGCCAGATTGTCTACCACTGACAAGCTGAAGTTCCTATTCTGACGTCACCTGGCTTAGTTCATATGCCCAACCGCCTTTCTAAGAAGATGGACTTCCTCTTTATATGAGACAGCCCCCACGGCCCAGCCTGACAATGGGAAGGCTTTATGGGAAGGAAAAGTCAGGAGTGGATTTTGATGTGTGACACACACACCACCCCCCCCCCCCCCCCCCGGCCCCAGTGCAAAGAATACCTCTAGTTCGGTGGACAACTTGGGTAAGGCACACTGGGGCTTGCTTGCCTTGAATAGCTGCCGTTTTCAGGTATTATTGGGCCCTTTGCAGTTGGGTTTGCTTAATACTCATCATCACCACCATTGTCACCACTGTCATCACTGCCATCATCATCGCCATCATCACAGCCATCGTCACCACCGTCATCATCACCATCATCACTACCATCATCATTGCCATCCACCACCACCATCATCACCGTCAGCCACTGCTTTGAACGAAGATGTTGAACACCTCCAGTGGCTAGGCTGGTTTCTAACTCACTAGCACAGAGGCCTTGTAAACCTCTCTAGCTTTCTCTCAGAACTTTAGAAGGCTAGAATGTGGGTTTTAAAACCAATGTGGTTGCAAAGACGGCTCTCTCCATCCTTGCTTGGTGCCTCAAAAGGGCCCCCCTTGCTTCCCAAAGTCCTGGCACAGCCAGCCAGAATACTATCATACAGTCAAAGACACGACTAAAAGCCGTCCTTGATTTCTTCCGCTTCATCCCACCTGTGTCTAAGAAGAGGCAAATGGCTGTAGGAAAAGAAATTACAGACCAGGCCATGGTGTGGCACACCTTTAATTCCAGCACTCAGGAAACAGATCAAGGTCAGCCTGATCTACAAAGAGAGTTCCAGACCAGCCAAGGCTACACAGAGAGACTCTGTTTCAAGAAGAAAACAAACCAACAAAAGTAAAAGACAACTGTGGAAACCATATTGTGAATAAAACCCACAATAAATGCTCAGATAAAACTCAATCTTTCTAAAGAGGCAGAGCTGGTATGCCAGCAGCCCTCTTGGAAATACCATGCATTAATGAATCTGAAGGTGTAGGTATAGGTCAGAAAGTTCAGTTTCCCAAATACTGAATATATATGAAAAAGAATAACTATAAAACTTGATGTGAACTATGCAGATTTTCATGTGAGAACGTAGTGCCATTTAAATGTATGAAAAAAAAACCCAAAAACTCATAGAAGTACCAGCAAAAACAATATGGCGCCTAGAAAGGTTGGACTTTGATAAGAAGATAGACCTAGGTGGAGTGCAGACGTCAGTGGGGGAAGGCTGGCCTTCGAGGAAGGAAGTGGGCCAGAAAGCACAGACCCCAGCAGAAGGCCACGGGCTAGCCCCCTTCAGGGAATGGGTGACAGGCCTGGTGTCTGGGAGCTGTCCCTCTCTCCCCACTTCCTCATCACAGCTCAGGCCAGAACACACACTACCGTCTGGAGGATGTGACACTTGCTTTGCTGGCCTCTCTGATTCCTCTTTCCTGTTTCCATCTCTCTTCCAGTGGGGCTAGCCCTAGGGCATTCTTGACACAGAGCGAGTCATAAATCCCTCGCCTCACTCCATCAAGGCCCGTCTCTCCAGCATCTCTCAGACTGTGTGGCTCTTCCTAGGAACTCTAGTATGGGGATGAACAAAATGACAAGAGCAGGAGACAGGGAGTGGGCAAGACTCCTCACTGGACCCGATGGCCTGGAACTCACTGCGTAGCCCTGACTGGCTCAAACTCTTAGCCACCCTCCTGTCTTGGAATTCCAAGTGCTGGGATGACAGGTCCGAGCTACCACACCCCTTGAACACAGAACCCAGTCACCAAGCTGTGTGTTAACGCTAGGAACTTTCAAGGTCAAAATCAGAGGGGTGAGGTACTATGTTTGCCAAACATAAGGCTCCCTCCACTTGGAGGGTCTTTTCTGGTCATTGCTCAGTGAGCACCCATCTTCCTAAAAGGCCTGGATGTCCATTTGTTAAAACTAATCCTCCTGCCCCCCTCCCCCGCACCAGTCTTCCTGTTCAGCCCTAAGTGAGGGGTGATGGCGCCACCTAGTGGAATACTCTCCCCTCATTGCACAGATCGATGTCCATCTCAATGGCTTGTTAAGGATGAGATAGAAAGAGAGCCTATTGTCCCTATTTGTCTCTCCTGGCTTACCCCACCCCACCCCTGATGGGGATCCCCTACCTGGAGAGGTTGTGGCGGTGCCATATTCTTCCACCAGGAGAAGTCCTTAGCCCTCAGTCAGTGGGTTAGGGTCTGGGTAGGTGGGTGGAAATCCTGCCCCAGGAGCTGATGGCCCAGCATAAGTTACATCAGGTCACTGGCGGCATTCTAAGAAGCAGTGAGCAGAGGAGGATGTTGAGAGGCCTCCCTGTTTTCTCTCAGGAGAACCTAAGTGTTAAGTGAGCAGTTGGGGAACGGAGGTATTCTATCTGTCACTAAAGACACAGAAAACACACCTGACCCACCATGTCTGCCACTGGGTTGCTGAGAACCAACTGGAAAAGAGCATTGATCTGAGTGGGCCAGTGGACTGGGATTACTGCTAGAATTTTCCAGTAAAGAAGACCCTTGGGCCTAAGGAGATCGTCGATAAAGTGCCTACCACGCCAGCATGAACGTATGAGTTTGGATCTTCAGTTCCCACAGAAAAAAACAGGTGTCATCATCGTCTGTAACCCCAGCGTGGGGGTGGGAGGTCGAGAGCAGCCGAGCCCTGAAGCTGACTGGTCAGCCTGTCTAGCTGAATCCACGAGGTAAAACAGTAAGACTTTTTATGTAGATAAAGAGAAAGCCCGGCCAGAGCACACTCGAGTGTGTCATACCCCAACACTCAAGGGATGTGACCTCCAGCTTCCTTGTGAGAGGAGGGAAAGGACGCCAAGAGCCACTGTGACTCAAGGATGGGGACATCGCTGAGACCTGCATTGTTAGGCAATTGGTACTGCAATGTGTGCTCACAAGAACTGCAATGGCCACATATGTCCCTGCGTGACAGAATTACACAGGAACACCAATGTGTATGTGATTTAATGGTGACACAGATGCCTGTAGGTGACATGTAACTAGTTCTGCATGGTTTTTTTCTTTTGAGGTGTTTTTTGTTTTGTTTTGTTTTGTTTTTTTTGAGTCAGGGTTTCTCTGTTACAGCCCTAGCTGCCCTGGAACTTGCTCTGTAGACCGGGCTGGCCTCACAGAGATCCGCCTGCCTCTGCCTCATGAGTGCTGGGATTAAAGACATGTACCACCACTGCCTGGCTGTTCTGCATGTTTTATTTGAAAGATCATTTCAATTTTTTTTCTTAAGTGGAGCGTGGCTCACAACCCAGAACTTTGCACATCTCTAAAAGAAAAGACCACAGTTAAATAAACAGGGAGGTGGCCCATTGTATTGATCTGTCCACACCCATCCGCCCATCCAGAAGCAAACCCTGTAACCAGAGGACTCACCAGGAAGGACACACCTTTGCCTCTCGGAAACTTACACACACAAGAGTGAGTGACCACAGCTTTAAACTGCAAATCAAGAGGTGGTTCTGTGTGACCACGCCTGTGTGTGTGCGCACACGGACAATATAGGCGTGAGTGGGCATGATAACACAGGCCCACTAGCCCTGTGTCCTGGCACAGAGCTCCAGGAGTCTCCCAGCAGCCACCCCGGTCACCTGCCTCCTCAGCCTGCCAGGGCCCAGGATGCCTGTTATGTGTCCCGTGCATGTCCTGAGGTAGCCCCACGCTGACTCTGGTCATTCAGAAACACTGCCCAAGTATACCAAAGACCCTTGTTCTTACGGTTCAGATGGCTTGTGATCTACCATCCCCTTGCAGACCAGAATCTGGACACACCTATGGAGGACTTTGTTTTTAATTTGGTCAATTGAGATGGTGCCACTGTGGGTGGCATCATCCCCTAGGCTGGGATCCTTGCCTTTAGGAAAAGGAGAAGTGAGCTGAGCATAAGTCTTCATTGCTCTCTGCTTCCCAGCTACAGCTGCAATGTGACCAGCTGCCCTTGCTCCCTGTGCTGTGACTTCCCCACCACAAGGTGTGGTAACCTTGAGCCATGAGCTGAAATCCACCTTTTCTCCCTCCGGTTGCTTTTGTCAGAGTGTTTTATTATCATGGCAACTGGAGAAGCAACTAACACAGCCTGACTACTTCTTTTTGTTTGTTTGTTTAAGGTAGGGTTTTGTGAAGCCCAGTGATGTAGGAGGGTCTTCTTTTTTGTGTTTATTTCATTGGTTAATAAAGAAACTGCCTTGGCCCATTTGATAGGCCAGCCCTTAGGTGGGTGGAGTAGACAGAACAGCATGCTGGGAAGAAGGAAAGTGAGTTAGTTGCCATGCCTCTCCTCTCCAGGTCAGATGTCATGGAGCCAGCCACCAGGTCAGACATGCTGAATCTTTCCTGGTAACACACCACCTCGTGGTGCTACACAGATGATTAGAAATGGGTTAAGCAAGATATGAGAGTTAGCCAAGAAGAGGCTAGAGCTAATGGGCCAAGCAGTGTTTAAAAGAATACAGTTTCTGTGTAATTATTTTGGGTAAAGCTAGCCGGTGGTCAGGAGCAGGGTGGCGGGAATTGGCCTACAGTTCCATCTATAGCCTAGGCTAACCCCAAATGCACCATGTAGCTGAGGATGATCTTGAACTCCCGATCCTCCTGCCTTTATCTTCTAAGTTCTGGCATTTCAGGTATATGCCACCATGCCAGATGCCAGGTTTGATGTCAGTGCAATGCTGAGGATTGAACCCGTTGTTTTGTGCATGCGAGACAAGGATTCTACCATCTGAGCTCCATCCCTGACTCCTAACCATCTCCCCAAGGTTCCAGCTCTTCATCACATTCCCAGGCCACACCTGCATTTCAGTCATGGAATAGCTGGAATGTGTCTCCCAAATCTGTGTTGAAAACTTAATCCCTGGGGCAGCAGTGTATATATATATGACTTAGGTATATGTCTGTGGTGTGTGTGTGTTTGTGTGTGTATATATATATATATATGTGTGTGTGTGTGTGTGTGTGTGTATGACTTAGGTATATGTCTGTGGTGTGTGTGTGTGTATATATATATATGTGTGTGTGTATATATATGACTTAGGTATATGTCTGTGGTGTGTGTGTGTATATATATATGACTTAGGTATATGTCTGTGGTGTGTATGTTTGTGTATATATATGTGTGTGTGTGTATATATATATGACTTAGGTATATGTCTGTGGTGTGTATGTTTGTGTATATATATGTGTGTGTGTGTATATATATATATGACTTAGGTATATATCTGTGGTGTGTCTGTGTGTTTGTGTATATATAT